>NC_061110.1:17383209-17395709 GCF_015104395.2 Macrobrachium nipponense | reverse complement strand
TTACCAAGAAATTCTTGTCATATTATTATATCTTCAAGGATCATTACATAAGCTATTCTCAAATCAGTAAGTCAAGGAGCTACTAATCTAACCTAACCCAACCTAACCCAACCTTACTACACTAGAGAAAATTTGAGAGTATAGAGTTGCCATGCCACAATGTCACTAAAAGACTTCCTCTTTAGTATTTGTACATCCATTTCGTAGGATGACAACCTTGCTGCTTTATTGTTTGGAATAGATATATGTTTATAAATTTCGTTCACTTGTATCAGTTAGATTATGTCAATGGGACAGTTATCAGGCTTCGTAGTTTTGACCCCAGCCTTCTTTAGCTTTAAGTGTAACTACTAAGACAAGCAGTTTTTGTTTTACAGTAGCATGATCAAATAATTTCTTCTCATATCTTTTGTGTAATCACAACTACTATCTTCCACTTCTCCTGAGGGGTACATCTTTTCAAAGTATCCCTCAGGAGAGGTGAAACATACATACTGCCTATGTGATCTCTCGAGAAACTGAGAATTTCTAGCCATGTAATTGGCTTATCAACAGCCAATCAGGAGCGTCGTAAGGGCTGGGCCTAGACATCAGATGAACTGTTGATGTGAATCTACTATAGTGCCTTTTCTTTGCCTGCCGAAATGAAGGGGGTGGGGATGGCTTCCCTATGGGGAGTGGATAGGTTAGAGGACGGGGCGGGGGGGGGGGGGCTCACCTCAGAATGTGTGAGGATTCTCTGAACATCGCAATAGACCCATCCTTTCCTCGAACAAAACAACTAAGAAATGACAGGGGAAGACCTTGACATACAGAGACTGGATCCGGGAGTAGAATGAAGCTTGTCGAGGAAGTAAGATCCTGAGAATATATGAAGTCTGGTGTACACCTGAGGTTTGTCAAAAGAGATAACCAGGCAATTATTCAGGTGATGGAATTGTCGGATACAAATGAGGAATAACTGTGAATTGGATAAAATTGGAGATAGGAGAATGCGTAGGGAGAAATAAAAATAAAATATGGGCAAGAAAATCATTCTCTGTCACATGTGATGTCCTCTTGGAAAGGCGTTTGTCCTCTTGGAAAGGTGTTTTTCCTCTTGGAAAAGCGTTTGTCCTCTTGGAAAGTTGTTTTCTCCGTACCTCGTTCAGCCTAGTTAATTCCTACTGATGGAAGTTTTAATTGGACTAAATTTGAAGCAAATTTTGCTCGAGAAAAATATTCTGAGAATTTTTGTCATTGTAGAAGCTATTTTTAGTCAACTCAATCATGAAGTTTAAGATGCTTTTTCAAAGCGAATGGCAAAAGGAATTTGTGAGGGATAATCAAGAACATTGCCGAGATACGAAAATCAAATCATAGTTCAACTTTTTATATCCTGTTCATTTCATTGCAGATAAGTCACTGATCATTCTTGCTACTCGGCGCAATCGAGTTTTCTATATGGTGTATAATGCTGTATAAAACTCTCAATCATGTCCCATGAATCTCTTAACAGCGGGCAAGAAACTTTCTGTCACGGGCCATTGGTGGCTAGAGGGCTGCAATTCGGTAAGTTTGATGATTGGGGTCTGGATGATGAGCATACTAATTGGCAGCCCTCTAGCCTTAATAGTTTTTAAGAATTAATTGCGGATAGAAAAAGTGCGAACGGAAAGACAAACAGCCATCTCTATGGTCTTCTTTTGCAGACAACTAAAAAAAACTTTCCCCACTCGGCAGGGAAAGTTAGGTTTTCAGTGGCCATAATTATAATACTGTCACTGCAGAAAAAAAAAAAAAAATCAAATCAAATCAAAGTATGCTGTCACTGTCTGTACCATTATTACTTTTCTCTCGGAAATTCCATTATGCTTGACGTCACTAGCAGACTGACAGGTCCATCTGTCAGTCCTGTATCCTGTCACAGGCATTATTATTGGCTTGCTCTCTTAGTGTGGGGGGGGGGGGGGACGACCCAAATTATGTTGCTATGGAGCATCAAAGGACCGAATGCCCAACTCGTCATAAAACGTAGTTAATACAATAATAAATTTATCAAACTTATTTATGTAAAAAAATCTATTTTATTTTATCTTTTTTTTTGCAATACAAATATTTGCCCAAAATGCAGTCATGATTGTAATTAAGTAATTTTTCAATCACATCAATTCAAAGGTGTTTATAATGAAGAGCTATTTTCTAAAAACGAATAAATTGAAATATGTTTTTAAAGTAGAGCTATAAAAAGTAAGATGGAAAAGTCTCGATGCAAAAAAAAAAAAAAAAAAAAAAAAGAAATTATTATGGTTCAACAGACATACAGTATCTGGTGTGCTGTAAAACCTTATTGACAAAAGACATCCCTACAGCATGACGGCATCTTAATCCCCAGCTACAGTAATGGACCAAAAACGCTGACCAAAAGGTAGGTCATTTTCTTTTTGTAAAAGGGTCCCCTTTTCATTCTACGGCTTAATATTTTCCCCTCACTCGGGGAGTAAACCTACACACTACTTTGTTGTGGTTGTTATTGTTCAATTTGTTATTGCTCTTGCTGTTCTTGTTGTTGTTGGGGGATGGGAAAGGGCCATGGAAGAGCCTACAAAGTAATGAAAAAGGTGTTTTTCAACAATTTGAAGATACAGTAATTTTAGGATACGATACTTATAATCTATTCATTAGAATGAAAATGTAAAAAATAATTAATGAACAAATGAAGCAGTACAGAAAAATTATTTCTAATAAATTATAGAATATTTATTTTAATTTTCGTTGGTGAAACGAGGCTCCATTTGACCGTAGATTTTAGCATGTTTTAATTTATTTGGTGTACTGAATTTAGGCTCGTTTCTTTTCGATTAATTTGTGTTTTCACTTATAACTGAGAATATATGAATGTGTTTATTTTGTGCCCATTTTATTGGGTTCTTGTTGTTAGTTTTAGTAGTACTGAGTATGAGTATTAATAATTTCGGACACCACTTCACGTTAAGTTAGGAATGTAATTTTTACAACTTATGCATGAGGGGAAAATCTTGCATGCATCCGGAGTAAGCTGGAGGTGGCATCACGCCTTGTCAAATATTTGTAGAAAGGGGAGAAGTTCTGGTGACATGATCGGAATGAGATTTCAAGTCAAGGTAGAGTTTATATTATAGATTTTATGCTTAATTTAGATATTCGTTTTAATAAAAGATAATTGTAAGTATTATATGGATTCGGTACTGGCTATGAAAACTTATATAATGGAGATAATCATTAGATATATATATATATATATATATATATATATATATATATATATATATATATATATATATAATTATATATTATATATTATATATAATATATATATATATATATATATTATATATATATATATATATATATATATATATATATATATATATATATATATTATATATATATATATATATATATATATATATAATTATATATATATATACACATATATATACATATACATATTACATATACACATATATATATATATATATAATATATATATATATATATATATATATATATATATATATATATATATATATATATATATGTGTGTGTAAGCGAATACCACATGAAAACATGAAAATAATAGTCAGAAATCCAAGCGTTTTCGTCTTTACTCAGACATCGTCAAGGAGTAAAGACGAAAGCGCTTGGATTTCTGACTATTATTTTCCTGTGGTATTCGCTTATTATGAAGTCACGTGCATCTACAGTGATTTTTTAAGAACATATATATATATATATATATATATATATATATATATATATATATATATATATATATATATATATATATATATATATATATACATAGATTATAGTTACGACCTAGGAGGCCATTCTGCAGAATCTTTTAAAGATGTTATTTAGGGATCGTAGGCAGTAGTAATGAAACACAATGAATGGGAATGTGGTAAACAAACACCAAGAAAAGAAAACTAAACAATATTTATTCACAAAACAAAACTTAATACTAAATCAACCTTGTGCAAGTACAAATGAACCCAGTATCCAGAGAGCTATAGGGCTTTTTTTTTTTTTTTTTTTTTGGAATTATATGCCCAGAAGACAGATTAACATGTCTTCAACACAAGGTTTCCCTAAAACTAAAAAAGCTAAACCCTAAAACCAGTAATATTAAATAGAAAACACTGTAATTAGCAAATAACAGCTCTAATAGAGCGGGCCCAAAATGAATACACTAGCCTAAAACTAAAGAAAGCTAGAAAGAAGTAATAAGAGTTCAATAAAAGTGAAAACCTTAAAATTACCTACCTAATTAATAAATCTAAATTTACGCACAACCACAAATCAATCATAAGGTATACCATCAAAAATTATAACAATATATCAATATGAGTAAGGATATATATAGATCCTATACGCTTATGTTAAGGAATAACCAATTTACTCATTCCTTTGGAGGAGGTGTCCACGGAGTCGCTGGGACCACCAGTCTGCTGCATTAAGGGAGCTACTGGAAACACTAGGTCAGACCGATAAGCAGCAGTACGTTTCTCGAAGGAAAATACAAATGTCGACACCTTACTAGCGTTAGCCTCCTACGTAACTCCTCACGAGCCTCGACAGCCCAGACGTGCAGAGCAACACCAAGACCCTCAGTACACCGGGGCACGGCAGAAGCCTCTCCTACAGAGCTGGGATCCAGCGCAGCCCTGTCTACCCGGGGTGGGACTCCTCCGACGGGGGAAAAAGCAAGGGGGGCAGGTCGCAAGTGACACAAGTCCTTGCGAGGCAGAGATATAAGCCGTGATCAGTAAATCCGCCGCAGGTGGCTCTTCATACACCGGCGGGTCAAAACGAGGAATATTATGAAGTAAATCCTCCAACAAAAAATATTCCAAGGTGGCTGCTGCACTAGTCCTTCTGGGATGACGATACGGCCCGAACTGTTCTGGAAGGCGACGTACTTTTTCCAGCGCAACACTCGCACCGTCACTCACTCTCCAATGAAAGTAAACAATAACAAAGCGTTAATAGGGTGGTTTGATAATTATCTACTAGAGGAAGAAGCAACAGCATCACTATCACAATATTCAAAGTAATGCACAACAAACTATGTACCTTAATACTTAAACATAAAAATAAAGAAAAATATTATTCCCTCGACCAAGGTTGATCTGAAAATAAAAACAAATATTTACACTTACATGACCGCCTTCCTCCTCCTAAACAAAAAAAAATTATTCATTGAATAGAATTTTTTTTAACCAAGAGAAAACCAATAAACTTGAATTAACCCATAAGGTAAATACACTTAGTCAACTGAATCAACAAAACAATTCAAACTCAGGACCTATATATTAAAGTTAAATTATACCTCACACCTGAAAAAGAAGGTATAACAAATTAAGAGTCAAATTCTGTTTCATACCTGGAAACAACCAATCATAGTCCAAAAGAAAATGGGACAGATCAAATTAACAATTAGTAAACATATATATACACAAACTTGAGGAAAATTTCAGAGGCCAGGGCAACAGAGAGGAGGGGCTTGGCTCCTACATCCGGGAAAGGGTGTCCGGAATGCAGTTATCTGACTGCTTAATATGTTTAATTAATTAGGTTAAACTCCTGCAACTGTAGGGCTCAACGCAGATTCTTTGATTGGAGCCCTTCATCCGCTCTATGAATATCAAGGGGTTATGATCAGTCCAGATCTCCATAGGGAATGCAAAAGTTTGTGACATAAGGCTTAAAATGGTCAAGTGTCCGAACCAAGGCGAGGGCTTCCTTTTCAATGGTGGAATACTTTCTTTCCGCCGCCAGCAACTTACGACTGTAGTAAGAGACTGGGCGTACAATATTATCATCCTCACCACGTTGAAAAAGAACTCCGCCCATCCCAACATCACTGGCATCTACAGCAATAATAAAAGGCTTCTGAAAATTAGGCGAAATCAATATAGGATTGGACACAACAACATTTTCAACCTCAGAAAGATTCTTCACATTCAGAAGACCAGGCAAACCTTTGTCCTTTCTTCAGTAAACCAGTAAGAGGCTGTGCAATGTCAGAGAAGTTGCAAACAAACCTACGGTAGTAACCCATCATACCCAATACTCTACGCACTTCTCTAACATTACACGGTCTCTTCAAAGCAATAATGGCTTCAAGATTAGCTTGTTTCGGGGCTACTTGACCCAAGCCAATCTCATGACCTAAATAAAAACCAACCTTAGCCTTGCCAAATTCACATTTCCCGAGATTCACCACTAGGCTGCAGCTCGCAATGCCTCAAACACCTTCCTTAACCTAACCACATGGGTTCGCCAATCATTGCTATGAACCACAAGGTCATCAATATAAATCTCAGTACCATCCAGCCCACAAATAACCCTGTTCATTAAACGCTGGAAGGTACAGGCAGCATTTTTCAACCCGAAAGGCATAACTTTACACTCATAAAGTCCAAATGGTGTTACAAAAGCAGATATTTCACGAGCTCGATCAGTTAGGGGAACCTGACAATAACCCTTTAATAAATCTAATTTAGTAATAAATTTTGAAGGTCCTATCTGATCAAGACAATCCTCAATACGAGGATGTGGAAAAGAGTCATCTTTTGTACTGGCATTTACCCTCCTATAATCCACACACATCCGGAACTTACCGTCAGGTTTTTTCACTAGGACTATAGGGGAACTCCAAGGACTGACCGAAGGTTGGACGAGATCATGCTCCAGCATGTATTTAATTTCCTCTTCGACTATTGCACGTTTTTCAGGGTTCAATCGATATGGACTCTGCTTAACTGGCAAAGCACTGCCCACATCAACATCATGCTGGAGTAAGCTCGTCCGCCCCGGAGAGTCCTGAAAATAAGTCGGGAAAGGATATTATTAATTTCATTATTTCATCTCTCTGAGATGCCTCCAGATGCTCTAACCCAGTTCTTAAATTTCCAAATTCTGAAGGTTTTACAACCAAAGAGCATCTGAGGACACCTGATCCAATAAGTCATCTTCAATGTCACTAACATATTCTACAACACTAGTAACCGGTTCATAGACTATAGACAAGGGGTCGGGTCTACTAGTTACATATGATTTCAACCGATTTATATGAAAAATACGGCACTTCCTCTGAGTACCAGGAGCTTCAATTTCATAATTGACATCCGATAACTTTCTTAAGACCTTCCAGGGCCCCTTAAACCTAGGCTCAAGGAAGTTATCGGAGTCTGTACTCAAGAACTAATACCAATTCTCCTGGTTCAAAGGAAAACGTACCTTACTCTTTCTATCAAATTTCAATTTCATTTTACATTGTGAAGAGGACAAACTCTCTTGGGCAAACTTCCAAGCTACGGATAAATTTTGTTTTAATTCATCCACCACCTCTCCCACACTCTTCTCCCCCTTTTGACCGGTTTCCAATAATTCATGGAAAATTTCCAAAGGACCCCGGATCTTGTGTCCAAAAACCAAGTCAAACGGAGCGACGCCCGTGGAAGAGTTGGGATGATTTCGGATGGCAAATAGAGCAAAGGGAAGCCCCTTATCCCAATCCTCTCCCTGCTCAAAACAATATTCTTTAATATTGACTTAAGAGTCTGGTGGAACCTTTCTACCACACCCTGGCTCTCTGGATGATAAGGCACACTAGTAATGTGCTGAATGGCCAGTTCAGCACACTTACCTTTAAATACCTTACTTGTAAAATTCGTTCCACAGTCGGATTGAATTTTACAAGGAAAGCCCAAATCTAGAAAAGAATTCCACCAGCTTGTCAAATTACGGCTTTGGAAGTACCTTACGCATAGGAAAAGCCTCTGGATATCGAGAAGCTCGGTCCATCACTGTTAACAAATAGGTAAACCCAGACTTTGTTCTTGGCAAAGGCCCCACTACATCTATCACTAACTCTGAAAAGGGTTCCCCAATAGCAGGAATAGGATGTAAGGGAGCTTTAGGAACAGGTTGGTTGGGCTTACCCATTACTTGACAAATTTCACATGCCCTCACAAACTTTTTAACCGAAGACTTATTCCTGGCCACCAAAATATTTTAATCAAATTATGAAAAGTTTTACCTATACAAAGTGACCAGCGAAAGTGTCTTCATGAGCCAAGCTCAACACTGCATCTCTAAATTTAGAGGCACCACAATCTGCTCAATTCGGGAGGTTGTATTTAATTGATGGGTTGCAGGCCTACTAACTCTATACAAAAGCCCCTTAATAACACAAAACCTGGGCTTTGTTAGGTCGCCAGTATCACCCAACTCAAAATTAAATTCATCCTTCTGGGCCTGGATGAAAGTTATTCTGTCACAATGAGGTTTCAAAACTTTGAAAATTTCCAAATACTACTGCTACTATCTACTAGCCCGGGCCTTTCTACATCTACATCTAAACTACTAAGATAAAATCAGATTCATCATCAGTAGCAGCTGCAATTTTTGCAGCAGCCCGAGTAGTAACTGACCACTGGGCCAAAGCAGTGATCGAAACTATTGGGAAAACTTCTTGACCCTTCTCATTATTACCTAGATCGTTACCTAGGATACCGTCAATCCTAGGCACCGGCAGACTCTCTACCACGGCTAATTCAACAAATTTATGGTAGCCCGGGAAAGCTACTTCCACCTGTATTAAAGGGGCAGATACTAAGGTGTCTGGAAACCCACCCAGGACTACATATTCACCTGAAAAAGGAACAAAATTCTTTGTTGAATCTGCTAATACCAGGGATCTAGCTGACCCAGTATCTCTCAAAAATTTCACATCCAGATAACCTGAAGGGGTCTTTATTTTACCTTCCCACACATACTTATTGAAAAGTCACAAATTGGGATTTGAGCAATCAACAGGGTAGTTAGCCCCTCGCTCAGAGACTTTTGTCACTTACTGATTATTGTTGGGTGGAACCTCATTCACCTTACCAATCAAAGATACAGGAGCCCTATTATTGTCATTTCTATTCCTAAGTAAATATCTCCTCTGCATTACATGTGCCTGCCTGTGCCCTGGTTATTGCACAATAACAATTACCACGGAGAGGGCTTAACTTTGGCCGAGACTGTCTGATCACTATTGAAAAGACTCTAGTTAGCGCTCCACTAGAGACTTTCCCAGGTACATTACCTTCCTCTTATATACCTCACCATTACTAACCTTTCTATTAAAATTATTTGGTCTAGAGGACTGAGAGGTGGAATTGGACAACCCGAAATTGCCTGATCCAGTCCTATGGGTTAGTACAAATTCATCGGAAACCTGGGCCGATTGGCAAGATTCACTACCTTCACCTCCTCCAAATGCATTTTTAATTCCCTACCACAAACCTTCTTGAACTCTTCAAGTAACATTAGCTCTCTCAAGGAGGAGAAGAGACAACCTGACGACTCTTAAGCCAATCGTCAAATGGCTCCTCCTTGAGACGAGTATATCAACCAAAACGTCATAGTTGGTGGTTTGTTTACGGTTCTGAATTTGAATGAGACGATTAGGCCTCAGGGACTAAGTCATAGGCCCTGAGAACTAAAGCCTTAACCTTAGCATAGTCTCTAGCCATTCCCTCTTCTAAAGCATTATACACCCTAATGGCTTTGCCCACTAACCTGCACTGAATAAGCACCGTCCACATTTCAGTAGGCCAAGCCAACCGGGATGCAACCCTCTCAAAAGCTTTGAAAAATTCAGGCACATTGCTTTCGTCAAAACATGGGCACTAATTTTAGAGCAGCCCCGCCAATATTAAAGCTATCTTGGTGAAAATTACTAGGGGTACTAATCTGGTTGGACCCACCCTGGATCCTAGCAAGGTCCAATTTTACCTTAGCCATCTCCAACTCATGATTCCTGGCTCGTTCATTTTCCTCATGTTCCAGTTTCAACAACTCAATACGTTTACATATTAATTTATATTCTCCCTCCTCCTGGCTCATGCCTGAACGAGAAGGCTCAACCTTATTCACCACTGTATCACTAGCAAGAAAGGGGTTAGTAGATTTGTTTGGCTCAACAGGAAAATTAGCTGGGCCCTTATAGATAAGCTGTACAGGAGGGGGTCCTCAAACAGGGACAAACCTGGATTTATACTAACTTCTACTTCAGAAGCACTATCCGTGTCCAAATCACTTTCCAATACTGGAACTAAATCTTCCCCTTCAGCCAAACCTAAGGCTACCTTGCCTCCACTAGTTCCAACAAATGAGCCCTGTATCCGTGAGGCTTATAAGTAACACCTAACCACTGGGCACACTGCATTAGATAATTTTTATTAAGGATGTGCAAATAATTAATGCAATCCGCTGATCCCAAAAATTCACAGGATTGAAAGCAATGTCCTCCATGACTATGGACAAAATAAGGAGGGGAGGAAAATATTAAAAATATATATATGACAAAACTAAATAAATACTATTAAATTAACCTAGTGCTGCCCCACAAACAAACACACTGCGTGCACCTGCGTACGATCTGGCACGGTCGCCAATCTGTTACGACCTCTAGGAGGCCATTCTGCAGAATCTTTTAAAGATGTTATTTAGGGATCGTAGGCAGTAGTAATGCAACCACAATGAATGGGAATGTGGTAACAAACACCAAGAAAACTAACAATATTATTATAAAACAAACTTAATACTAAATCAACCTTGTGCAAGTACAAAATGAACCCAGTATCCAGAGAGCTATATGGCAATTATGCCCAGAAAGACAGATTAACATGTCTTCAACACAAGGTTTTCCCTAAAACTAAAAAGCTAAACCCTAAAACCAGTAATATAAAATAGAAAAAACTGTAATAGCAAATAACAGCCTCTGTAATAGAGCGGGCCCAAAATGAATTACACTAGCTAAAACTAAAGAAAGCTAGAAAGAAGTAATAAGAGTTCAATAAAAGTGAAAACCTTAAAATTACCTACCTAATTAAATAAATCTAAATTTACGCACAACCACAAATCAATCATAACAAGGTATACATCAAAAAGTATAACAATATATCAATATGGTAAGGATATATATAGATCCTATACGCTTATGTTAAGAATTAACCATTTTACTCATTCCTTCTTTTGGAGAGGTGTCCACACGGAGTCGCTGGGGACCACCAGTCTGCTACATTAAGGGAGCTACTGAACACTAGGTCAGACCGATAAGCAGCAGACGTTTGCCCGAAGGAAAATACAAAGGTCGACACCTACCTAGCGTTAGCCTCCCTACGTAACTCCTCACGAGCCTCGACAGCCCAGACGTGCAGAGCAACACCAAGACCCTCAGTACACCGGGGCACGGCAGAAGCCTCTCCTACAGAGCTGGGATCCAGCGCCAGCCCTGTCTACCCGGGGACTCCTCCGACGGGGGAAAAAGCAAGGGGGGCAGGTCGCAAGTGACACAAGTCCTTGCGAGGCAGAGATATAAGCCGTGATCAGTAAATCCGCCGCAGGTGGCTCTTCATACACCGGCGGGTCAAACGAGGAATATTATGAAGTAAATCCTCCAACAAAAAATATTCCAAGGTGGCTGCTGCACTAGTCCTTCTGGGATGACGATACGGCCCGAACTGTTCTGGGAAGGCGACGTACTTTTCCAGCGCAACACTCGCACCGTCACTCACTCTCCAATGAAAGTAAAACAATAACAAAGCATTAATAGGGTGGTTTGATAATTATCTACTAGAGGAAGAAGCAACAGCATCACTATCACAATATTCAAAGTAATGCACAACGAACTATGTACCTTAATACTTAAACATAAAAACTAAAGAAAATATTACACTCGACCAAGGTTGATCTGAATAAAAACAAAACAATTATTTACACTTACATGACATATATATATATATATATATATATTATATATATATATATATATATATATATATATATAGATATCTATATATATCTGTGTGTGTGTGTGTGTGTGTGGTGTGTAAGGGAATTCTTCCCTAACAATTGGGAAATTGTCCTTTAGTCCGCTAAGTAAAGGACAAGAAGTCGAAAGGCCTTGCTGTACTCTGTCGCTGTTTCTCTTTGCTACCTGGGAAATTGTTATATATATATATATATATATATATATATATATATATATATATATATATATATATATATATATACGTATATACATATATATATATATATATATATATAGATATATGTATATATACATATATATATATATATATATATATATATATATATATTATATATATATATATATATATATATATATATATGTATATATATATATATATAATATATATATATATATATATATATATATAATATATATATATATAATACTATATATATATATATATATATATATATATATATATATATATATATATATATATATATATATATTATATATATATATATATGTGAGTGTACTGGAGCCATAGCAATACCAAGAGAGATAGATAATGAAGGCTTAATAGACACTAATCAATTTTCATTCATTTAACGTACCAGCCCCTGCAACCCCTGTCCACAGCCGTCTGGCGCCGGTAATGCCAGCC
>NC_061110.1:17373209-17380709 GCF_015104395.2 Macrobrachium nipponense | reverse complement strand
GTAAGCATTGAACTCATAAGAAGTCTGGATGAGATTATGCACTGACACGAGCCGCCTGTCAATGGACGCCATTTCTCACTCCATTTCAATAGTTATCAAGGAATTAATTAAACGTTTTTTGAAGTCGTATGACTTGGCTGGAGAAGTTTAAGTGGGTCTGAAGACGGATACAGAAGCAGGTCTTCATTCACATCACCACCCTGGATTCTGGAGTAATTCTTCAGACATCTTTTTTTTTTCAAATAACTGAGGGTATTTTTATTTGCTATTTTAGTACGATTTTATATTTACTGTTATTTATGTTTGCTTCTCTTATAGTTCATTATTGTCTTTGTTTATTCTCTTTATTGTTTTTCGAAGCATAATTTTCTTGGCAAAAATAATATGTAACGTTCCGTTTCTTAGATGTATGTATGTATGTATGTATGTATGTATGTATGTATGTATACGAATTAAGCTACAAATGTCCTTTAATATCTAATTCGCTCTACCTCAGAATTAATATATTTTCATATATGTCAACTGAAGGGGAATTTTTAGTTGATAATAATTCCCCCTCAGTTAACTAACATATATGAAAACATTAATTCTGAGGTAGAGCGAATTAGATATTAAAGGACATTTGCAGCTTAATGCGTATTTAAATATATATATATATATATATATATATATATATATATATATATATATATAGTATATAGTATATATATATATATATATATATATATATATATATATATATATATATATATATATATATATATATATATATATATAGTTGCATAGTTATCAACTCTACTCCTTCGTAAACTTATAACCTTCCTGTAAAAAAAAAAAAAAAAAAAATCACAAGATTTGTAAAGTTTGCTGATGGGTGGATGAGACACCAGACACGATTTCATTATTCCGAGGACGGGAGGCTTCAATTCACATACCTGATGATAATACGGATGCCTCTCTATTCGTGTATAGAGAGGGCAATGGACCTTTGTACACGTCGACTGATACCCGTAGATGCTTTCCTGGCTTCATGAATGTCTAGTGCTTCGCTCCCTTTTGTAAAGAATATTCGCAGGGGGTGACAGCAGGTACCTTGTTCTGGATTCGCGGAATCTGAATCCTTATACAAGGCCGATTGGAATTCCAGGAACCTGTAGTGCGGACGATGGAGAAGAAATGTATCGCATGTTTAATGTATTTCTCCACCCGTCATCAAACTCCTCTCCTCTCACTTTTACTTCGTAGCCATATTTCTTTGTTTGTGCATGTTACGTATCTAAAGCTACAGTTCTAACTACCAACTACAACCTATCTCTCTCTCTCTCTCTCTCTCTCTCTCTCTCTCTCTCTCTCTCTCTCTTTCTGATTTTAGGGTGATTAATTTACGATTCATAATCCTCTCAAGTACGAATCATTCAACTTCACTGTGCTGATAACATTGTTTAATTAGGAAAAAATAATATAGTAATCTGTTCAGAGAGCGCCTCAGTGGCATGACTGGTATGGTCTTGGCCTGCCACATCGGTGGCCGCAAGTTCGATTCTCGGGCATTCCACGGAGGGGTTAGAGATGTGTATTTCTGGTGATAGAAGTTCACTCTCGACGTGGTTCGGAAGTCACGTAAAGCCGTTGGTCCCGTTGCTGAAAAACCACTGGTTTCCATGCTACGTAAAAACCCCATACAAACAAACAAACAAACAAAATTTTTCAGAAAGTAATTATAAACTCAAGTAAGGTGTTGATGCCTCAGACAGGAAAATAATTTTCTAAGCCAAATAGTTGATTAGATATAAAGTATTGAATGAATATTGAGCATTTTTTTTTTCAATGTCACTTTAGTCCTTCAGCTAATCAACTATCTGCTAAGCTCAGTATTGATGTTACGTGAAATTATCAGTGAAGCTACTGGAATCCAGAAATTAATTTAGTACCATATACCTGAGTTTGAAGAGAATTCGTAACGAAACTGTGAATAAATTGCATTATGCAGTATTCAAATGAAATAGACTTAGCTCTTGTTTGGTTTCTCTGAACATTTCTTGGAGATTATTGTATGATTGACATTTTATGTAACGAAGCAAATTCGCCATTGATAGACTCAAGAGAATGAGTACTATAATAAAATAAGATTGGTTTTATTTTCTCTTCGTATCCATTCCTAACCGTTACACATCAATATCCCAAATTTGCTGCAAAGGCTATTCATAGGATATCTTAAAACAGTTGTATTCATACCTAACAACCACGGTTCGCGCCCTTTAAGAAAATATCGACCTGTATGTAGTCACCTGCTCTCTCCTTTTTTCTTTATAATTAATAAATTCCAAGAGATGATGAATGTAGCGAAAAACAAAACTCTCATCAAACTACGGCTCATTGGACAGCGCCACTTTACAATCCAATCAACGGGAGATTGTAAATTCTAGATAAGTGGTTTCATCAATCAAATTTGTCATGGCATATTGTACCGGATCTCTGATGGTATTGAGAGAGAGAGAGAGAGAGAGAGAGAGAGAGAGAGAGAGAGAGAGAGAGAGAGAGAGAGAGAGAGGAAAGCTTAATTAAGTTTGCTGCTAAAAATAATTTTAACTTTCTTGATAAATATTGACGTGTAGCAGAGGAAAAGCAAAATGCCATGCCATTTTATCACTTTTCCTATTAAATTTACCAGATATGCAATAATATGATCAACGAAAGAATACTAGAAAATATGTATTAAAAGTAGGTCAATGAAACTAGTTAAATTGAGGCAAAGTTCTTTTCACAGTGGTACATAATTAATGTAGTATATACCAAATAAAAATGATACATTGGCGGACATTTAATATAATGTTGTACGTATTTGATGCGGCATCTTATTAGAAGCCTGATGTAATGGCAGCCCACAAAATGTTAAAGCTAAAGAAGGTGGTATTTCGGAATGAAATACAGACTTACTTTATTTCTGCTAATCGGCAGCAATTTTGCTAATATTCTTCGCTCTTTATTCAACCTCTACATCGGAATGTAATATCAAGACAGTACATTTTTAGCCTGAATCTTTGGTGATCAATATTCTCTCTCCTTCCATCTCTCTCTCTTAGCATTGATCTTTCTTTTTAAAAGTAGTTTATCTATATTTCACCTAATGAATGTCTGGGCGAATCTCACGATTAAAGGCTTGCATTAACGGCGTCCAGTTTGTCATTTCAATACTAATGGTCGATGGTTTATGAAGATACGTGACATCAGCATCTCTCTGCAGCATAATTATCTTTTAACCATTTTTATGATGAATTATTAAAGGATTACTTATTTTTCGCCTTCTTCTTTTTCTTCTTCTTCTACTTCGTCGCCGTCGTCGTTGTCGTCATATTATTATTATTATTATTATTATTATTTATTATTATTATTATTATTATTATTATTATTATTATTATTATTATTATTATTATTATTATTATTATTGAACCAAACATAAAACTTCTTTCAGTTTTCTTCTGAAGGTTGAAAAGAAATCCACAAAATTACTGTGTAAATATTTACATTTTATTTTAGTAAAATAAAATGTAAATATTTATGAGTAAACATGCTATACACAGTAATTTTGGGGTGGGATTTATTTTCAATTATTAATTTTATTCGAGTAATATGTAATGTAAATATTTATTAGTAACACAGTACGTACAGTAATTTTGTGGATTTCTTTTTCAAATTATTATTATTATTATTATTATTATTATTATTATTATTATTATTATTATATTATTATTATTATATTATTATTATTATTATTATTATTACTTATTATTATTATTATTATTATTATTCAGGAGATGAACCCTATTGTGATGGAGCACGCCCTGAATATAATGATTATTTGAAAGATATTACAGTAGATAACATGAAATGCAACGTAGAGATCAGTTATTTGAAAAACAAAGACAAATATAAAAACTGTAAAATTAACAGAAAACTTTTTTTTACTTAAATTGCTTAAAAAACAAAACTTAAGGAGAATTAATTAAGGTTAGTATTACATTGCATCTTCGTTTCAACTTAAGAAGCTATAATTGCACAACATCCTCAGAGAAACTTATTATTGTCCAACGTGAAAAATAGCGTTTCGGCTTCCCGCTTTTACAATAGGCTCCACGGAATACAGTGTAATAAATGTCACAATTAAAAATGTTGAGAGACACAGCAGTTCTCAGAAACGGTAAACTTCAATCGTGGAGTTTTAATTACTGAGCGCTTCGGGATGGAGACGAAATTTTTTTTCTTTTTTTGTAGTGATTCACTTTCGGGAAAAGATGTGTAAAAGACTTTTCTGCATTTCCTTGATTAAGTTCATGATTAAAAAGGCTAATATGGAAAAAATTTTCTCCAATAGTTATAATGACAGAAAAAGTACAAAAATAGTCAGGAGAACGTTTACTAAGCACTTGATAATGGACTTGTGAAATTAATATGGTGTCTCAGGGGTATATATATATATATATGATATTATATATATATATATATATATATATATATATATATATATATATATATAGCTATATGTATATATATATATATATTATATATATATATATATATATATAATACATATATATATATATATATATATATATATATATATATATATATATCTATATATATATATATTATATATTATATATGTATAGTTTTTTTGCCACGAAGGAAAAAATGAAAAAGCCAGATAGCCGAGTACTTTCGGTCCTGTTCGGACCCTTTATTGAAGGCAAACTGATTTTACAGAGAACAAAATAGTCAAAAGAAGGTTTAATATCCAAACTGACACTACAAGATTAGCAATAAGGGCGATTTTCACTCTACAGAAAGGAGGAGCCGCCTGAGGGTAGCCACACCTTGAGGAATACACGCAGTAAACAAGTTATCCTTCCAGAAAACAGTACATTTTGAAAAAACACGGGAGCATTACAATTTAATATCATGAATTTTCCACAAATTTTCCCCCCCAAAATTATTATTAATGAAACGACAAAAGAAAATATAAATATATATATACGAGCAAGAGAAAGAGGGAGAGATATCGGACCAGAGAGAGAGAGAGAGGAGAGATAGAGAGAGAGAGAGAGAGAGAGAGAGAGAGAGAGAGAGAAAGAAATAATAACTATATACATGTGGGTTTTCTATAAATACTGAATTTGCATTATAGAAAACCCACAAATAATGTAACATATGTACATTTTTACTCTGGCCACCATCTTAATATTAAAATTTAAATTTTTTCTTCTATGTTCCTACGCGCTTTGCGTATCACGAGTCCACAATATCTGGACCAAGAAATAGAATACATAAAAAAGATAAGGAACGATCTCTGCTACCCACCTCATTTTCATTGATTTATGTTATCAAAAAGCTCACAAAAAGTTTTATAGTGTTGCTATTAATGAAAAAGAAATGCCTAAAAATGTACTTAGCTTACCTTACTTTCGTGGATTTGAAACTATAAAATCAATATTTAAATCGTTTAATGTTAATGTAGTGATCTCTTATAACAATACCATAAAAGATATGCTAATTGAGAATAGTCCCCCGTAACAAATAACAACATAATTTACAAAATTCCTTGTAATATTTGACCACCCATCGTTTTACGTTGGTCAGTCAAATAAAATTTATGCTTACGTATTAAGCAGCATATATATTCAGTTAGAACAGGCCAGACTTCAAATGCACTGTTTATCCATCTCAGTGAAAAAGCTCATTGTATTAATTGGGGTGATACCTCGGTAATTGCTAGATCTAATGATTATGTTTCAAGAAATTTACTGGAATCGGCAATTATACAAATCACTAATAAAAACAACGTAAATCTTAGTCTGGGAATGTACCATTTGGACCCATATATTTGTAAGATATTTATGAAAGACCTCAAAATAAATGAGCAACTAATAAATTAGTCCCACATGTATATTGTTATTATTTCTTTCTCTCTCTCTCTCTCTCTCTCTCTCTCTCTCTCTCTAATTCGATATTCTCTCTCCCTCTTTCTCCTGCTCGATATATATATATATATATATATATATATATATATATATATATATATATATATATATATATATATATATATATATATATATATAGATATATATATATATATATATATATATATATATATATATATATATATATAATATATATATATATATATTGATATTTTCTTTCGTCTTTTCATTAATAATAATTTTGGGGGGACAAATTTGTGTAAAATTCATGATATTAAATTGTATATGCTCCCGTGTTTTTTTTTAAAAATGTACTGTTTTCTGGAAGAATAACTTGTTTACTGCGTGTATCCTTTCAAGGTGTGTCTACCCCCAGGCGGCTCCTTCTTTCTGTAGAGTGAAAATCGCCCTTATTGCTAATCTTGTAGTGTCAGTTTGTATATTTAAGCTTCTTTTGACTATGTTGTTTCTCTGTAAAATCAGTTTGCCTTCAGTAAAGGGTCCGAACAGGACCGAAAGTACTCGGCTATCACACTTTTTCATTTTTTCCTTCGTGGCAAAAAAAAAACCTTTATTTTTTACATAGCACCACGTTTTATATACTTCGGTGATCAAGTTATTCATATATATATATATTATATATATATATATATATATATATATATATATATATATGCATATATACATATATATATATATATAGGTACCTATATAGTATATATATATATATATATAATATATATATATTATTATATATAAACCATAAAATGTCTGTTTGTTTGCTTGTTTGTTTGAATGAACGCTATACAAATCCACATTTCTTCACAGATTTTGATGAGATTTTAAATATAAGTCAATATCAAACCGGGAAAAGAATTAAAATCAGACCTTTGACTCATCTCTGGATCATGACCTTAGCTTACCGAAGCAAAAGCATGACAAAATTAACCCGTAAAATCTGAATAAAATCAATAAATGACACATTTATTTTATAAAATGTAAAAAAAAAAAAAAAAAAAAAAAAAAAAACATAAATAGTAATATTAAATCAATGGAGTCTCTGTATCAATAGAATGTTAAATTACCGAAATTTAAGACGTCGTTTGTCGGTTTTTATTCGTGAGACGAAACCCGGATCCAATTCATGACAAAAATTTAAAACGAACCCTTTCGAAGTCTGATTGCAATTAACTTTCCCTACTCAATGAACTCCAGCCAGGAAGGAGACTATTTACTCTAGTGTTTACCCAGCTTCCAGTCTCTGTTACTGATTCTTCCTACGTTGTTCAAGTTGGTTCTTAAATCTGTATAGATCTGAGAAGGTAGATTAATTCATCGGCATAGAGAGATGTAATGTCTATATCTTGTATTATGTGCAATTGTGATTAGTGAATTATTGTGTTATCTGGGTTTCCTATCTCTCTCTCTCTCTCTCTTTCTGAATATATCACACACACACACATACACACACACACAACACACACACACACACACATGTATATATATATATAATATAATATATATA
>NC_061110.1:17350709-17363209 GCF_015104395.2 Macrobrachium nipponense | reverse complement strand
TTTTTAAATCCTCCAAGGAGTGGCTGCTAAAAATCGCTAATCCTGCCCTCAGGTGTTTCCTCGTTTCTGTAGGGTGAAATCGACCTTATTGCTAATCTTGTAATGTCAGTTTGGATATTAGGCCTACTTTTACTATGTTTTTCCTCTATATGATCAGTTATGCCTTAGTAAAGGGTCGTGCTAGACCGAAAGTTCTTGGCTATCTCGCTTTTGAATTTTCCTGTGTCAAAAACCGTTTATTTACATATATACACACACACACACACACACACATACACACACACGCATATATATATATATATCATATATATATATATATATATTATAATATATATATATATATGTATATATATATATATATATATATATATATATATATATATATATATATATATATATATATGTAGTGTGTGTGTGTGTGTATATATATATATATATATATATATATATATATATATATATATATATATATATATATATATATATATATATATATATATGTGTGTGTGTGTGTGTGTGTGGTGTGTGTGTGTGTGTGTGTATAATGATGTATTTGCCGTATTTAACGATAATTGTAATAAATAAAAGGACCATATTCTAAACCGTTGCATGAGTCGTTCTGGTCGATGACGAGTTATTGCCAGCAAGTATGCCATTAAAGGTTGTAATATTTATTATTATTATTATTATTATTATTATTATTTCAGTAGACGAAATCTTCGGTCTCGTCCTTCTCCATTGCAGTTCTGAAAGAGTCTTGAAGAAAAACCTGATGCGCAGATCATTTGTCTTTTTTTTTTGTTTATTCGTGAGTTTGTGTGTCTCATTAGCCAGGAATTTATAGGTTATTTTCAACTAATTTATAATAGAATTACCGGAGAGTTTCTCAGAAATGACGCTGGTCCTGGAATATATGAATTTGTTTCTTGGTAATATGCTAAATAAACTTGAAAGTAATCAATGCTGCAGGAGAATATTGTCGTTATTGGTGTGTTTATTATCATTATCAATGACGCTGAAAACTGTAAACTTTAAATGAATTTCCAGTTTTTCTTGGAATAGTCCTCTAAACACCCATCATGAAACGAAGGCCATTTACCAAAACATTAATTCAAGAAGCATTCTGACATATAGTTATATGTTTACCTGTTAAAATTTCTCGTTGAATTCTTGTGTTTACGCGAAGTTCTCGACATTTCTAGCTGAAATTTTGTCTCCCAGAGAAAACAAGAAAGATATAAGACCTTAATGGAAGATCTTCAAAAGGATGTTTCCTTCAAGCAAGTTGGTCCTTTGTTCTACGTATCTCACGCGTTTTAATTAATTTCCTCGTCTAATTACCAAGATGATAACAAAATGCAAAAGCCTGAGAAAATATGGCTCTTGGGTGAAGACTCGATTTTGTTTTCGACTAGATATCTCCTTTGAATGCAATCTTTTAAACATATCAATTATCAAGAGCTGACGATTATTAGTGTTGCTTGCCAAGGGGTCTAAATAATGGTGGAACTTCAAAGGCTCTTCCTTCTGACGTATGCTCATTTTCTGTGATGATAATTGTAATCCTTCAATTTGAGACATAAGCTCATGATATTTTACTGGCAATTATCTAATTACGTTTCGGCCGCAAATCACTTAATTAGGATATCACCGCACAGCAGAGTTCTCTCACCAAATGTTCAAGAGGAAGCATTCAGTTGAAAGATATTTAATGATAATAATGGCGATCGCAAGAATGATAAAAATAGTGAAGGACTCCACAGTGATGTCAATATAAATATATATTTAAAAATATATTTCACTGACACATTGTTTACATCTTCAGCATTTTAGTGACTCGTGTGATTCTGAGATTCTTATGAAGGACAAAAATAATAATAATAATAATAATAATAATAATAATAATAATAATAATAATAATAATAATAATAATAATAATAATAATAATAATAATAATAATAAGATAATAATAATAATAAAAATAATAATAATAAATTATTATTATTATTATTTTTCTTTTTTTTTTTTTTTTTTTTTGCTATATCACAGTCCTCCAATTCGACTGGGTGGTATTTATAGTGTGGGGTTCCGGGTTGCATCCTGCCTCCTTAGGAGTCCATCACTTTTCTTACTAAGTGTGCCGTTTCTAGGATCACACTCTTTTGCATGAGTCCTGGAGCTACATCAGCGTCTAGTTTTTCTAGATTCCTTTTCAGGGATCTTGGGATCGTGCCTAGTGCTCCTATGATTATGGGTACGATTTCCACTGGCATATCCATATCCTTCTTATTTCTATTTTTAGATCTTGATACTTATCCATTTTTTCCCTCTCTCTTTCTCTTCAACTCTGGTGTCCCATGGTATTGCGACATCAATGAGTGATATTTTCTTCTTGACTTTTGTCAATCAACGTCACGTCTGGTCTGTTTGCACGTATCACCCTATCCGTTCTGATACCATAGTCCCAGAGGATCTTTGCGTGATCGTTTTCTATCACTCCCTCAGGTTGGTGCTCGTACCACTTATTACTGCAAGGTAGCTGATGTTTCTTGCACAGGCTCCAGTGGGGGAGGGTTTTTGCTACTGAATCATGCCTCTTTTTTGGTTTTACGGGTTCTTGTGCAAGTGCGGGCATTCGCTTGTTATGTGGTTTATGGTTTCATTTTTCGTATTGCACTTCCTACATGGGAGAGATGTTATTTCCGTCTATCGTTCTTTGAAAACATATCTGGTTCTTAGGGCCTGATCTTGTGTCGCGGTTATCATTCCTTCAGTTTCCTTCTTTAGCTCTCCCCTCTGTAGCCATTGCCATGTGTCATCGCTGGCTAGTTCTTTAGTCTGTCTCATGTATTGTCCGTGCATTGGTTTGTTGTGCCAGTGCTCTGTTCTGTCTGTCATTCTCCTGTCTCTGTATATTTTCTGGGTCTTCGTCTACTTTTATTAGTCCTTCTTCCCATGCAGTCTTTAGCCACTCGTCTTCACTGGTTTTCAGAATATTGCCCCAGTGCTCCTGTTCTCGATGTTGACACAGTCCTCTACTTAGTAGTCCTCTCCCTCCTTCCTTTCGTGTTATGTATAGTCTGTCCGTATTTGCTCTTGTGTGTAGTGCTTTGTGTATTGTCATATGTTTCCTGGTTTTCTGATCTATTCTGCGGAGTTCTGCCTTCGTCCATTCCACATTCCTGCGCTGTATCTGAATACTGGCACTGCCCATGTGTTTATGGTTTTTATCATATTTCCGGCGTTGAGTTTTGACTTGAGTATCGCCTTGAGTCCTCTGCATATATTCTTTCCTGATCGTGTCCTTCATTACTTTTGCCTTTTTTGTATGTTGACTAAGGCGGCATTTTTCTATTCCAAACTCCATGCTGATGTCCCCAGATACAATCCTTACAGTCTGGATTAGGGTATCTATGTCCTTGATGCTCTTACCATACAGCTTGATGTCGTCCATGAACTTCAGATGGTTGATTCTGTTGCCTCTTTTCTTGAGTTGGTACCCGGCATCCATCTTCTGTAGTACTTTTGTCATGGGAATCATGGCTACTACGAAGAGTAGTGGGGACAGTAAGTCGCCCTGGAAGATCCCTCTGGTTCCCGTGGTATTATTATTATTATTATTATTATTATTATTATTATTATTATTATTATTATTATTATTATTATTATTATTATTCTACATAGGCAACCAAAAGTGCCGTCCTATTTATTACTCTTCAAATATTCATTATATCTGCTACATATATTATTCTGTCCAACATACATTTCAAGTACATGAAGAACACACCCATAAAATAATTATATATTTGGCCTTATACCTCTATGCCAACGAGATATATATACAGGCGTCAATACACTGATGAAAATAGACATCCCCCCCCCCCTCACCCTCCCACACCCCCAAAAAATCAGGTCTTTTTTTATGGTTTCTAGGAGACAATCCAATCAGGGGGTGAGAGTAAATATTGGCCGAGTGAAAGTGGGTGGTGTGGCGCCAAGGAATATTATTCTATCAGGCGGAACTGATACCATGTCTGCAGGGGTGCCATCAGCTAATGAGTATACACAGGGACCTTCAGTGGATGAAAGTAGAAAAGGTTCAATAGTCCTTCATTTTAACATTTTATATGCATAAGAAGCATTTAAATATTTGAACATTTAGAAAGCTTTTAACATTTTACATATTTAAGAATCATTTAAAATTTGTCTAAAAAGGATTTTGATATATTACCTATTCTAGACGGGTTTTATCATTTTGCATATTCAATCAACATTTTGATATTTTATATATTCAAGAAGCATTTTAACATTTTTCTAGCAAGAATTTTCATTTATTTATATATATATATATATATAAGAGGGATTGTAAGATATTACATACTGAAGCAATTTAACATGTAATATATTTGAGGAACATTTTAACATTTTGCATATATAGGAATCGTTTTAACATTTTGTATATGTAAGAATGATTTTGAAACATTTTGCATTTTCAAGAAGCATTTTAATATTTTCATATTTAGGGATCATTTTAACATTTCTCTATCAAGGATTTTCATTTATTATATACTTAAGAGGGATTTTAAGATTTTACATACTTAAGAAATTTAACATGTTATATAGGAACATTTTAACATTTTCCACGTATAAGAATCATTTTAACATTTTGCATATGTACCAAGGATTTTCATGTCTTACATGTCTAAGAGGGAGCATTCCGAGATTTTCCATATAAGAAGCACTTCAGCAGTTTACGTATTTAAGGAGCACTTTAACATTTCACCTGTTTAAGGATTTCAATATTCTACATATTTCAGACACATTTTAACATCTTACATATTTAAGAAGAATTTTAACATTTCACATATTTAAGAACAACTCTAACATTTTACACATTTTAGAAGCATGATAATGAGTTATTCGTATAATCTTGAGACACTTTTGAAATCCATTCAACTGATGAAAGTACCAAATGCTTTGGTCGTCTATCTCGTACAATGTGGAACTCTTCAAACTTAGCTTTATTGCAATAAAAATGAGAGAAGTTATCACTTACTTTACTTGACTTTGTTTGTGCTCGCTACACGCATCGGATCCCAGCGCTGCTGTCTCCCCCTGGGTGGACAAACAGGTTTGCAGGAGGAGATTGGATGTCTCCCCTACTCTCACGTTCCCCTATCTGCCCAGATTGGATGTCTCTCCAACCATCCCGTTCACATACCTACCACACCCTCATCCGGGACGGACAAACCGGTCTGTAGTGGGCTGGCTGTGTCTTGTCTCCCTTATCGTCACTCGGTCTCCATACTCTGCCTATCCCCATATATATATATATATATATATATATATATATATATATATATATATATATATATATATATATATATATATATATATACAGCAGAGTCGAATGGATTAGTCGACTTGCTATCACAATATGTAAACTATTAAGGAGGGGTTGGAATCCAGGCTCGGGCACATGGACGTATGAATCATAATTCCCCCCCCCCCCCCCCCCCCCCCCTTTATTTTTAAGTTATTCCCAAGGTAAAGTGAATCAGCTAATAAAAAAGAATAAATCACCTAACAATAAGAAAAAACGCTTTTGTTAAGTGACCAAATTTCATACACATATAAAAGAGGGCTTAGACATATTAGATCCTATCGCAGTAAACCTTGTTAAGCTTGAAGTGTGAACTCATTAAATCAGCCCATCTTATGATGGGGGGGACTCTTCCTGAATTTACAGCTTATTGAAATTTTCTTTCATTAAAGATAAGTGCTGATAAGATAAAATTTATGGTTAACAATATACGCAAATTATTCATGCAAAGTTTTGCGCGTTTGGGATCTTTTTTCCAATTAACAAGATGGTAAACGGTGTTATATTATCTATAAAGATTAATTTGCGATTTTTTTAAAGAGAAAATGAAAGATATAATCATTTAAATTCGCGCAAAGGAATTTAAACCTACATTTTTAGTTTTATCAAATCATTAAAAAAAGTTATTGTGTATATTGGTACCACTCTTAATAACCAGTGCACTTATCGATGCATTTTTTGCTGCTATATCTCGCCCCACCCCCCCACCCCAACACAAAAAAAAATCAAAAACAAATAGACTACTGAAGAGTCTTAGAAGGTTTGAACCGAGCTAATATCTACAACAGAGCTTTTAGTTCATTTAACTCTAATTAATCCCCTTGATAAATGCTAGCTCCCAACCCTTTCTAAGCTTGCATTACCCTGGTCTTACCTGAAGAGATAAGGACTTTCTCTAGATTCTATTTGTGATTGGTTTCGAAGATGAATATTTTTAACATGAGGCGATTGTATGAAGCATTGCAAGTTTACCCTGAAAACCTCATTGCCATCAGAAGAAGTGTCAGAAAGATGCACAGTAAATCTTTGTCTACATTTCATTCTTACTTTGTGTAGGAGACAAATATTTTTAACCTGATACGATTGTACCATGCATTGCAAGTTTACCCTGAAAACGTCATTGCTCTCAGACTACTTTTTGCCCAGTGATATGTCTCAGAAAGACGCATAGAAAATCTTTTCCTAGATTTTATTCTTACTTTGTGTAGGAAACTTTCTCTAGATTTTATTTCTGGTTTGTTTCGAAGATCAGGCATTTTAACCTGAGACGATTGCGTGATGCATTGCAAGTTCCCCGGAAAACGTCTTTGCTCTCAAACTGCTTTTTGTCAAGTGATATGTGTCAGAAAGATGCACAGAAAATCCTTGTCCAGATTTAATTCCCAACTTGTCTAGAAGACGAATATTTTTAACCTGAGGCAGTTGTGTAACGCATCGCAAGTTTAACCTGAAAACCTCAATGCCCTTAGACTAAGTTTTGTCCAGTGAGATGCATTAGGAAGGTATAGAGCAAATCTAGACACTATGCCTAGACGATGAATATTTCTAACCAGAGACGATTCAGAGACGCACTACGTCATTCCGAATCTACATCATTGCTGTTAAAGAGATCACATTCAGGCAACAAAGCTCAAAGGGACGAGATATTCTAAGAAGAAGAAGAAAAAAAAAGCCTTTCATCTCCCTCTGCAAAAGTAAGAACATATATCTAGGAGCACAGTACGTAACGTTCTCCTAATAAAGTGCCGGTACGACAGATGTCTTTGATGATCTCTTGGCAAGATGACCTATAGAATATCTCGCTCTTTTGAGGAGTGGATCTATAAAGACACCAGAGGAAATATTACGTTTGGTGTATCCGACTCATCCTACGGAAATATATATATTATATATATATATATATATATATATATATATATATATATATATATATATATATATATATATATAAGACCGTTGGAATTATTATCAACTAAAAAAATTTCCATTCGGTTAGGAAAATGAAAACACATTAATTACGAGGTGTAGCGAATTGGATATTAAAGGACATTTGCAGCTCGATACATGTAGTACGTACATGATTCATGGTGATGTGATAATTTTTATTCTATAAATATATATATATATATATAATATATATATATATATATATATATATATATATATTAGATTATATATATATGTGTGTGTGTGTGTGTGTGTGTGTGTGTGTGTGTGTGTGTGTGTGTGTGTGTGTATTACAACTGATATCCTAGGAATATTACATAGGCGATTGCAAAGATAGGTATTAGAAGAAAGTTGAATAGTGCCATCGTACAATTAAAAAGACATTAGAAAAGACTGAAGATACAGCAAGTATGAATAATGTTCTCAAGTTAATGAGGCCATAAAGGCAACAATATTCATTAGATAACATCGGACGACATAATTTTGAACATAAGGATTATATGACCGGAATAAAAATCGTCTTACAATGCAGGTACCATGATGAAGAATCATTGAGAGCTATAAGGACCTAAAATGATTACGAAAAGGATGCAATTATTCACTTGTGACTTCGACAGGGAATTTTACAGAAACTTGACGGAACGAAAAGATTCTCAGTCAAAAGACTGTTTGGCGATTCCCTTGTAAGGTCTTATAATTCTTTGGTGTGTCAGAATGAGATAAGATCTTCTGTTCTAGTGATTATTATTATTATTATTATTTTGTTTGCTATATCTCCATCACGACTTACAAATAGTCTTGACAAATATTGATTGCGTCTCTCTCTATTTTTTGACACTTTTGAAGCCCCTGAACACTAAGACGTAAAAAATAACGTGTAAACAAAGAAAAGCAAGTTATGCCCCTTATCATTAACAAGCTGATATATCGGAAATCTTATAAACATATGAAAACAACATGCAAAGTTCTATGGTCTCATCAAGCAATCATATCACAAAGGCAGCAAATTTAACTGTACACTAATTAAAGAGAGTTAAGAAAGCCTTGCAACATAGCGTTTTAAAACTGGAGAAAGCTTACGCTTTGAAATATTCTAGAATACTGATATTTCGGGCAAAGGAGTAACCAAAAGACTATGTATGGTCTTATCATGCAATCATACTGAGAAGCGAGCAAATACGTGTAGACAAATACAGCCAATCAAGAGGTTACCGAAACATTACCATCGGTTCGCCAGCTGGTCCCTCCGCTGGTCCCTTCGAGTTGAACTGGAAAGAGGATTCCAGCGAGAAAGGGTCCCCAGGACGATCGTCGTTATCCAATATAGACTCAGGTAGAGCAAACGATCCGAATATTGGAATGTATTGTCAAAGAGGAATCTGTTGATATTGAGGGTTGCTTCCCGCAGGCTCTCGATTTTGCAGGCGGCTCTGGACCGAGAGAGGAAGGTCGCGGAGAGCTGGAAAAGAAAGAGCGGGATAAAACTGGGGGATAGAGAAGGGTGTTGAGAGGAAGAAGAGAGGGAAATAGAAGAATGAATCTTGATGGATGCCTGACCTTGTCGTGTGCAACCGCGTGACAATTTTGTAAAGGATGGTTGGAAAGGGAGAGACAGACGAGAGATGACACTCAGAAATCAGAAGGCAGTTGGAACAAAGGTAAGAAAAAAAAATAACTTGATCTATTGCATGTCAGCAGCCATAAAGGCCGCCACAAACGCTCAGTTATACATGTGCAGTTATGCCTGCACAGTCGGCCTGTGCAAGCAAAACTGAACCCACTAACGTTCAGTTCTGCCTGCATAGACATAACTGCCTAGGTGTAAGTAAGCATTAGTGCGTTCAGTTTTGCTTGCACAGGCCGATTGTGTATGCATAACTGCGCAGGTATAAGTGAACTTTAGTGGGTACAGTTTTGCCTGCACAGGCCGATTGTGCAGGCATAACTCCAACGGAATAACTGAACGCTAGTGGGTACAGTTTTGCCTGCACAGGCCGATTGTGCAGACATAACCACGCAGGTATAACTGAACGTTAGTGGGTTCAGTTTTGCCTGCAAAGGCCGACTGTGCAGGCATAACTGCACAGGGGAATCTAACCGTTAGTGGAGGCCCTTAGAAATGTGAAATAGATAGCAGCTGAGGTAATGGTAGATACAGAACTTGATTTGGTCTCGTGCATTCAAAACAATGTCTGGTAACCTTTCGTGGAAATTTGTCCTCCATTTCGAATCAGTGAGATCATCGCTTTTACCAAAATTGAAAATCTGGTACGATTTCCAGAATCTAAGCGATCTATGTTCATTCGTTACTCACAACTTTTGTAAATATTCTTTTATGTAGTAATTTCAAATGTTTTTTGTCATTTCCATAATTTTTATAACCTTGGAATATTCCCAATACATACATGTATACCCCTGAATCGCAAACGTCTGCCTCAGAGGTATGTTTCCTTTAGCTTTGAAAATACTGTAAGTTAATGTAGCGAAACGTTAATTAAATCAAATTCCATGGATAAAGTATGTGTTTAAGTACTTATCCCAGCTTCGATTCACAAAAGGCCCCTCACTATCCAGCTGCAAACCCCCAATATTCCTGATAGTCGTTTCTATGGCCAAACGGCTAGACGTTTATTGTCGAGTTAGTTACCTTGATCTTAATGTCCACTGTTTGGTCACTTTACGCTTCAGTGCTTTCATAGGATTGGGAGTCGAACCTAAGTATGGGAGGAAAATGGAAGGGCAATGACAAACTAGCAAATAAATCTATGAGTGAAATGAAAGTAAGGTACGGATCAATAATAAATTTAGGAACGAAATGAAAGCAAGGTACAGAACAATAATAAATTTAGGAACGAAACAAAAATATAGTACAGAACAATAATAAATTGAACAAAGCAAATATATGGTACAGAACAATAAGAAATATAGGAAATAAACAAAGATATGGTACAGAACAATAATAAATTTAAGAACAAAATAAAAAAATTGTACATAACAGTATTAAATTTAGGAACAAAGCAAAGATATGTATGGTACAGAACAATAATAAATTTAGGAACAAAACAAAGATATGGTACAGAACAATAATAAATTTAGGAACAAAACAAAGCTATGGTACAGAACAATAATGAATTTAGTAACAAACCAAAGGTATGGTACAGAACAATAATAAATTTAGGAACAAAACAAAGATATGGTACAGAACAATAATAAATTTAGGAACAAAATAAAGATATGGTACAGAACAATAAGAAATTTAGGAACAAAACAAAGATATGGTAAAGAACAATAATAAATTTAGGAACAAAACAAAGGTATGGTACAGAACAATAATAAATTTAGGAACAAAACAAAGGTATGGTACAGAACAATAATAAATTTAGGAACAAAACAAAGATATGGTACAGAACAATAATAAATTTAAGAAAAAAACAAAGATATGGTACAGAACTATAATAAATTTAGGAACAAAACAAAGATATGGTACAGAACAATAATAAATTTAGGAACAAAACAAAGATATGGTACAGAACAATAAGAAATTTAGGAACAAAACATAGATATGGTACAGAACAATAAGAAATTTAGGAACAAAACAAAGGTATGGTACAGAACAATAATAAATTTAGGAACAAAACAAAGGCATGGTACAGAACAAAAATAAATTTAGGCACGAAATTAATGTATGGTACAGAACAATAATGAATTTAGGAATAAAACAAAGATATGGTACGGAACAATAATAAATTTAAGGACGAAATAGAAGCAAGGTACAGGACAAAAGAAAACTTAAATTGAGCAAAGAACATAGGTAAGGTAAAGAACAATAATAAATTGTAGTCTATGTCCTGTCAGAGAAGGTAGTTCATCTGATCCCACATCTAATTACTTTGGGTATTCACGACTGGAATCTTAATTCCCAGCGCCCAGACAGGCTTAAACGAAGCTAATTACCTGACTTTTGTATCAATGATCATTTGTTTAAATTAACGATTAAATGGCTGAAAATTCCAGCGTCTTTTGACGGTGATCCTAATCTGGATATATATCCTCATTACGGTAATTAACGGTGTTTAATCGACGACCCTAGCATGGCTTATGTACGGTAATGAGAATAATTAACAGAATTCCAAAATCCTTTTTTATATACCTCTATGTTTCCCTTCTTTTTTCGGAGATCGTCATTAGTTTCGTGATACCTATAAACGTTAAAAAGCTTCCTTAATAGATGACAGAAAACAGAATGGGGAAAATGAGAATATTTGAGGAAAACGATAATCTGACTTGGATACTGCTTACGTCACAGATCACAGAACTTCATAATTGGCAGCAGATGATCTCGGAGAAGAGTAAATACTTTTATGTCTCCTATCCGATGTCCGAGATATTTGGTAACGGATTTTTAGATCTGTTTGAGTTATCTTTTTATTTTACTATATTATTTGTTCGAAACTCGTTTTCTTTCATTTATTGTTCTGTTTTAGCAATATTTTCTCCCTTCTTTTGTTTGTTCTTTGTTTGAGACGTTTTCCTGTCTAATTTTTATTTCCTGTATATAGAGACCACATTTCCTACAACCCGAATCCTCATTTTCTAAAAACACAAACTTCATTTCCTGTAAACAGAAACCTCATTTCCCATAAACAGAAACCTTATTTCCTATAAACAATATCTTCATTTCCCATAAACAGAATCCACATTCCTACAAAAAAAAAACTCATATCCTATAAACAGAAACATCATATCCTGTAAACAGATACATCATTTCCTATAAACAGAAACATCATTTCCTATAAACAGAAACATAATTTCATATAAACAGAAACCTCATTTCCTATAAATAGTAACCTCATTTCCTGTAAACAGAAACATTATTTACTATAAACAGAAACCTCATTTCTTATAAACAGAAACCTCATTTCCTATAAACAAAAAACATAATTTCATATAAACAGAAACCTCATTTCCTATAAACAGTAACCTCATATCCTGTAAACAGAAACATCATTTCCTATAAACAGAAACCTCATTTCATATAAACAGAAACATAAGTTCCTATAAACAGAAACCTCATTTCCTATAAACAGTAACCTCATTTCCTGTAAACAGAAACATTATTTCCTATAAGCAGAAACCTCGTATCCTATAAACAGAAACATCATTTCCTATA
>NC_061110.1:17335709-17345709 GCF_015104395.2 Macrobrachium nipponense | reverse complement strand
ATGGCGAGATTTAGGTAACTTTATATTTTTTATCTTTTTATAGGTGCGCATAAGCTGGTTGGTACCGTCATATACGGAATAGCGTTTTTGATCTGACAAAATAAAATAAAAAGTGAATGAGCACAGTAAGCACATATCCTTTATGTTATGACTTAGAATTTCGTAGCAGATTTGTTTCAGTACAGAAAATATCAAAGTGGTGTCTGATAAACTGCTCAAGTACTGGCAACCGGTCTAGAGTGCCTATTTCCATATCGGTATGTATAGGCTTCTGCAAAAGCAAAAATGTTTACTTATAAAATGACTTGAAACATAGCCCCCTCCACCCCCCCCCTCTCTCTCCTCTCTCTCTCTCTCTCTCTCTCTCTTATTTTGAATTATTTTGCTGCAGTTCTTAATTTGATCAAGAGTACAATCTCTCTCTCTCTCTCTCTCTCTCTCTCTCTCTCTCTCTCTCTCTCTCTCTCTCTCTCTCTCATTTTGGTTTATTTTGCTGTAGTTCTAAATTTGATCCAGAGTACATTCTCTCTCTCTCTCTCTCTCTCTCTCTCTCTCTCTCTCTCTCTCTCTCTCTCTCTCTCTCATTTTGAATTATTTTGCTGCAGTTATTAATTTGATCGAGAGTACAATCTCTCTCTCTCTCTCTCTCTCTCTCTCTCTCTCTCTCTCTCTCTCTCTCTCTCTCAATTTTTAATTATTTTGCTGCAGTTATTAATTTGATCGAGAGTACAATATACAATCTCTCTCTCTCTCTCTCTCTCTCTCTCTCTCTCTCTCTCTCTCTCTCTCTCTCTCTTGGATATACTCTGGTGCAGAAGAGACATGAATCTGAACAAGACTAGAGTCCCACCTAATCCAATTAGACCTTCATCTCAACTTGGCAAATGGATGAAATAACCATAAGAACCCAAATAAAATATACTTCTTAGGATGATAACCTTTCAAGATCTTTCGCAAGATTTAGTCTTTCAATAACCGCGAGAAATACTGAGGATCTCTGAAGGTATCTTCAAAGATACTCGTCTCATGAAATATTTCGGAAATTCTCATTAATCTCATCCCACACATTCCAGCGAGTCACAAATTGCGTAGTCCTGGAAAATATGAACCTCCATGGTGAAATTTCATGGTTGCTGTAACTGGTCATAAGCTTTTTTCTATTAAGTCCCTCGTTGGACGAGTGGTTTTAGCGCTCGGCTACCAGTTCGATTCCGGCGCGGCCAACGTGGAATCAGAGGTATATATTTCTGGTAATAGAAATTCCTTTCTCGATCTAATGAGATTCGGATCCCACAATAAGCTGTAGGTCCCGTTGCTAGGTGACCAACTGGTTCCTAGCTACGTGAAAATATCCAATCCTTCGGGCCAGCCCTAGGAGAGCTGTTAATCAGCTCAGTGGTCTGGTTAAACTAAGATATACTTAACTTTGTCGTCATTAAGCGTCGCAATGTTCCCAGCCGCTGACGATGTTTCGAACGTGAGTTGGAACCATGTGTTTTGGAAGATTTAATTTAAAAAGTGTCAGTAAAGCTTCAGTGGTAATTATAATTTCGAAGGTCTCATCACTACGATTGTTCGTTAGTGATCTTTTGACCTTATTGGTCTGAAGATATTTCTTACTATAGATGATATATATATATATAGTATATATATATATATATATATATATATATATATATATATATATATCTATATATATATATATATATATAGACAAATATAAAGACAAACCACGAAGGCCTTTCAGCTTCCTATCCTTTACTTGAGTCTGCTAAGTTAAGGACGAGAAGTCGAAAGGCTTTGCAGAACTCCGTCGTTTCTCTTTCCCTCGTGGAATTTGTCTTCATTTATATAATTCATCTCGTTCCATTTTTTTATTGCACACACACACACACACAAACACACCACACACACACACACACACACACACGTATAATATATATATATATATATATATATATATATATATATTATATATATATATATATATAGTATATATATATATATATATATATCTAACGGCAGAGCAGCGCATAGGCAGTAGAGAATTTGGAGTTTATGAAAAGACGTTCTGTTTATATCCGTTTCATTAAAAGGCCGACGTTTCGTATCGCTTGATACATTTTCCAGTCTGAAAAACGATTAGAATAAATAATGCTTCTATACGTAATAAGGATTATATACAACATTTACTTATGAACACCATATTTACATCTGAACCAATACAACGAGAAAAAACTTAAATAAAGAAAATTTAAAAATTTTAAAAATGTTAATTTTTTTTAAGTTAAGTTAATTACAAAAATTAAAGCAAAAACAAAAGGACACAAAAAAATAACAAAATAAAGATTTATAATAGAAAAAGACAGGGGCACATATTACACAGTTTGGCAGACTATGCATCTGATCTCATTCCGAGAACCGACCAATAAGAAGTAAAATTCTCTTATATATATATATATATATATATATATATATATATATATATATATATATATATATATATATATATATATATATATATATATAAAACGAAAACCCGCTCCTTTAGTTTTACTCAAGCAAATTCGACAGCTAAAGTAAACAGGAGGAGGAGGAGGAGGATTTTCACCCGTCTCCTATTTAAGCTCGCATCTCCGTAAACTAAGCAATCCAAATCGTAAGCTACGAATTGAACTCTGATATTAATTGGCATTTCCTCACAGTGGCTTCATTCAGACTAAATTTCATTCCTGTTAAAAGAAAAAAAAAATGTTTTAATGTCAAACATTTAAAACGGGCAATCTTGCCAACGCTACTCATTCAAACTCCAATTTCCGAAGGTGTGGTTCGGTACTTAAGTATTCAAACGCGCCTGGCCTGAAGGAAATGCGTCTATTCAAACCAGATTTCTTCATTATTGACTTAGGAAGCCGAATTATTTTGGTACTTAGTTTACTTTTAAATTTTTTTTTTTTTATTATTATTTATTTTTTTATTTATTTATTTGCTGATTTCGTTGCTTATCGTCATATTTCTTCAGCTGTGCTACATTTGAATGACCTTTTTTTTTTTTGTATAGGGAAATCATAGTTTTATTGTCAAATAAGGCAGAAAAATGATAGTCTTCATGAAATATTCTGATAAAATAAAAACGTAATACAGTAATTAATTTTCATTGTTTATCCTCAAGTTTCTGTACCTGTATCACATTTGCGGGATTATTTTGTATGCGTGTAGATAATTTCTTTATGATCAAATATAACAGAAAAATTATAGATTTTATAAATTCCTGTGATAAAAAATTAAATAAAAAGTAATACCGTTATATGAAAGTAGATTAGCAGAATCATGGTTGTAAATTTTAATGAATTACATTGTAATCTGAGAAATTGGTATGTCGATCACAAGCCCTACAATCATCAAACATACCCAATTTCAGCTCTCTAGTTTCGATAGTTTTTTTTTTTTCTAAGGTTCAAGTTAGCCATGGGTCGTTCGTCTGGCACCACCAGTCCAATCCCGGAGGTGTCGCGGACGCATCTGGGGAGCAACTGAGCGTTGTTCTGCAGTAGATGAGAGTTTCATACTGCAGAAAATTCGGCGTATTTTTTACTTTTTTTTCCAATTATTGGAGGTAAATGCATCGACGGTGATTTCATCATAGACCTCGTGTTCTAGCAAAGTATCAAGCTGTCTCTTTCACCATACATACTCAATAATTAAAGACAGATTTGATACGTTGCTGGAAAAAAAATTGAGTGGCAAAATTGCCGTCGACGCAGTTACATCAAACGATTTTTAAAAAATGCATATTCGACACCATTCCCTTGAAGAAGACTCCATATTCCAGTACTATTCTCTATCGCAAGATGTTCTGTATATGGAAAGAATATAAAAGATAACATCTGGATCATGATAAAAAAGATTTTCTTTTTTTTTTAGTTTCGTTAAGACATATTGCTTCGGCCGTTTAAAACGTGATGTGAATCAGTTGATCAAATCTTGAATGGAAATTAGTCACTGACAATTGTTAAAAAAACTATGCTTTACAGTGCACTAAGGATTATTGGATCTCAAAAATACCATAAAATAGAATTTTTCACGTTTTACGTAACTGTTTATGAATAAATCCATAAATGTAATAGTATGATAAATACCCCATTTTTATATAATTCATTGTAAAATTGTAAATTTGAATTTTCACAAGATTCGGACCTTTTCATGGCAAGCTTCGATGTGGAGTCGTTATTCACTAATATACCTGTTAGAGAAACGATAGATATAATTTTGGACAAACTTTTTCCCACCTCCGATTCATTGTATCATAGTTTTAGCCGCTCCCTTTTTAAGATGTTTTTAGAACTGGCCGTGCTGGACACGGCTTTTATTTTTATTTTTAATGGTGTGCTTTTCAGACAAATAGAGGGCATGGCCATGGGTTCTCCTCTCGGACCTACGTTCGCCAACATCTTCATGTGCTCCCTGGAGGAGCGAATACTCGATGAGTGCCCCTTAGCCTATCGCCCCCTATTCTATGCTAGATATGTTGATGACACTTTTATCTGTTTAAACAAGACCACGATGCTGAACGCTTTCTTAGAATTTTGTAATTCCTATCATCACAACATCACTTTCACAATAGAAAAAGAACACGAATCCAAGCTAGCATTTTTAGATATACTCATAACCAAAGGTAATGACAAGTTTAACACATCTATATTCAGAAAGAAAACTTTTATGGGTCTGGGGTCTAATTTTTATAGCTTTTGTTTTATCAATTTTAAACTGAACTCTATCTACACTCTTATACATCGTGCATTATCTTTAACATCGGACTGGAACCTCTTTCACCAAGAATTGTCTTCTTACAACAATACTTTACCAATAATTGTTTCCCTACCCATGTTTTTTTCACACGATTCTCAAAAAACTTCTAAATAGAAAATTCTCCAATAGGCCAAAGTGTTTTGACGTTCCTAAACTCCCATTCTATGCAACATTTCCTTTCTTATATGAAGATAAATTTCGAAGGGATTTCTTGAAAACCGTCCAAAAATACATTGGGGCCATCAATCTAAAATTAATACCCAAGAACCCTAAAAATATTGGCTCTCTTTTCAGATTCAAGGATCGGCTACCGCCTTTGATGTCGTCTGGTGTTGTCTACGAGTACAACTGTCCTAAATGTAATTTGGGAAAATATATTGGATCCACCAGGCGGCTTCTCAGGGTGAGGGCCGATTCCCATAGAGGAATAAGTTATAGGACCGGATGTCGATTGACAAATCCGGAATCCTCTAATATACGTAGCCATACAATTAAATGCAAAACCGAAATCATCTATGAAGATTTTAAGATCATTGGTTATACAAACAACCCACAAGAACTACTTATCCTCGAAACATTAAATATTAAACAACGGAGTTCCTTCTCTGAACTGCAAACAACCGCTGTTCCCTTGTATCTTTCTTAACTCTTTGCCTCTCTCAAAATTTTTTATGTTTTGTTCTTAGTGCGTCTTTATCCTCTGTAATGGTAGGTTAACCTCCAGTATTTTATTGCATTTATTATTAGCCATTTTTTTTCTTTTAAGTGTGTGTGTAGTTTAAGTATGTGTTTGAATTTTACTATTTTGTTTCTAAGTGCGTCTTTGTTCACGTATGTTTTCTGCTCTTAACAATTTTACTTTTTATTTCGTTTTTATCAGTTTCCTTCGTCCGCTTTTAAAAATTAAAGTTTTGTGGTATAGCTCTTTTAATTTTATATATATTTATATATTGTATTTAATTGTTGTAGATATCCCTGATGATGTGATTATGAATCACGAAAGCTTGGAATAAATGGATACTGTGTCTTCTGCTTCTGAATTCCTGCCCTTAATCTGGATGAGAATGTGATGTGCGATGAGTTCGCCCTTACCCCCTGATTGTTGATGGCCCTCTTACGGGAGTATCTACAGTACAATGGAGCTTAAACTTTGTTTATTTTCGTATGTCTCTTCATTCTTTCGTCTCCGTTTCAACAGTTACCTCAACTTCCAGCAATTCGTTCGAACAAGATATGGCCCATTACTTCTTCATAAGTGTCGTAAACTTGAAAAAACTTTACCGAAAAAAGGAGAAAGTAAGACTGGATGTGGATTTTCTACAGTACTGCCAGATAAATAATGTTGTTCCAAATTTTTCCTGTAAGGTTTAGAAGTATAAAAGCTCCTTATATAATTCCCAATTTTACCTGACCACCCCTAAGTACCTATTACACCACGAAATTATTTGTAAACAGAAAGCTTACGAACGACTAATAGGGCTGCTAATGACTTTCGTAATGAAGTGTTGGGACTCCTTCTCGTTCTTGGATAGAATTGTGTTTACTAGGCTTTTAACAAAAGTATTCAGAGTTTCGTTGATTTTATACAGAGAAGGCATCATAAAAAAACTGTCTAATCTTGGAATTAACTTACCTAGATTTCATGGCTACAACAAAACTGTTTATAATTTTTCTAAGTATTTTTTATCTAAACGTGAGGAATTCCTTTTGTCTTTCGGATTAGAATTTTGTCTGCCTAATTACAAACCTACGTTCTGCCAGTTCTACTTGCCCCTTGAAACATTATCCACCGCCTAAAAAATATCTGAATTTGTGTACTGATCTCAGCCGTTTACAAAATGAATTGATGGTTCTATCACGTAACGCTTCTAAACTAAAAACACATGGGCCCCCTTTTTTAATAGAAGGATTACGAAACCCTCAAAACTCTGTCCAAGCGTGATGATTTGATTATTACGAAGCCTGATAAGGGGAGGGGAACTGTCATCTTAGACAAATCGGAATACGTCAACAAAATGACCAAATCTTAAATGACCCAACTAAATTTGAAGAAATTGGTCTCCCTAATTATCAAATCATCTTTAGAATGGAAGACAAGATCAATAGATTTCTCCGTAGCCTTAAGAATGAGAACATCATTAACGAGAAACACATACCATGATCTTTTGTTACAGGTTCCTCTTTTGGAATTTTGTACGGTCTACCCAAAGTCCACAAACCCAACGTCCCCCACTTCGCCCTATCTTGGCCTCCTTTAGAACTCAAATTACAAATTGGCTAAATTTCTTGTTCCCTATTGGAGCCCCTGACCACTAATAAGTATACTGTATCTAACTCTGAACAGTTTTAAACAACGCATTCTTCCACAAGATTCGGACCTTTTCATGGCAAGCTTCGATGTGGAGTCGTTATTCACTAATATACCTGTTAGAGAAACGATAGATATAATTTTGGACAAACTTTTTCCCACCTCCGATTCATTGTATCATAGTTTTAGCCGCTCCCTTTTTAAGATGTTTTTAGAACTGGCCGTGCTGGACACGGCTTTTATTTTAATGGTGTGCTTTTCAGACAAATAGAGGGCATGGCCATGGGTTCTCTCTCGGACCTACGTTCGCCAACATCTTCATGTGCTCCCTGGAGGAGCGAATACTCGATGAGTGCCCCTTAGCCTATCGCCCCCTATTCTATGCTAGATATGTTGATGACACTTTTATTCTGTTTAAACAGGACCACGATGCTGAACGCTTCTTAGAATTTTGTAATTCCTATCATCACAACATCACTTTCACAATAGAAAAAGAACACGAATCCAAGCTAGCATTTTTAGATATACTCGTAACCAAAGGTAATGACAAGTTTAACATCTATATTAGAAAGAAAATCTTTACTGGTCTGGGGTCTAATTTTTTATAGCTTTTGTTTTATCAATTTTAAACTGAACTCTATCTACACTCTTATACATCGTGCATTATCTTTAACATCGGACTGGAACCTCTTCACCAAGAAATTGTCTTCTTACAACAATACTTTACCAATAATTGTTTCCCTACCCATGTTTTTCACACGATTTCTCAAAAAAACTTCTAAATAGAAAATTCTCCAATAGGCCAAAGTGTTTTGACGTTCCTAAACTCCCATTCTATGCAACATTTCCTTTCTTATATGAAGATAAAATTTCGAAGGGATTTCTTGAAAACCGTCCAAAAATACATTGGGGCCATCATCTAAAAATTAATACCCAAGAAACCCTAAAAATATTGGTGCTCTCTTTTCAGATTCAAGGATCGGCTACCGCCTTTGATGTCGTCTGGTGTTGTCTACGAGTACAACTGTCCTAAATGTAATTTTGGGAAAATATATTGGATCCACCAGGCGGCTTCTCAGGGTGAGGGCCGATTCCCATAGAGGAATAAGTTATAGGACCGGATGTCGATTGACAATCCGGAATCCTCTAATATACGTAGCCATACAATTAAATGCAAAACTGAAATCATCTATGAAGATTTTAAGATCATTGGTTATACAAACAACCCACAAGAACTACTTATCCTCGAAAACATTAAATATTAAACAACGAGTTCCTTCTCTGAACTGCCAAACAACCGCCTGTTCCCTTGTATCTTTCTTAACTCTTTGCCTCTCTCAAAATTTTTATGTTTTGTTGTTCTTAGTGCGTCTTATCCTCTGTAATGGTAGGTAACCTCCAGTATTTTATTCATTTATTATTAGCCATTTTTTTTTCTTTTAAGTGTGTGTGTATTTAAGTATGTGTTTTGAATTTTACTATTTTGTTTCTAAGTGCGTCTTTGTTCACGTATGTTTTCTGCTCTTAACAATTTTACTTTTTATTTCGTTTTTATCAGTTTCCTTCGTCCGCTTTTAAAAATTAAAGTTTTGTATATAGCTCTTTTAATTTTATATTTATATTGATATATTGTATTTTATTGTTGTAGATATCCCTGATGATGTGATTATGAATCACGAAAGCTTGGAATAAATGGATACTGTGTCTTCTGCTTCTGAATTCCTGCCCTTATCTGGATGAGAATGTGATGTGCGATGAGTTCGCCCTTACCCCCATGATTGTTGATGGCCCTCTTACGGGAGTATCTACAGTACAATGGAGCTTAACTTTGTTTATTTCGTATGTCTCTTCATTCTTCGTCTCCGTTTCAACAGTTACCTCAACTCAGCAATTCGTTCGAACAAGATATGGCCCATTACTTCTTCATAAGTGTCGTAAACTTGAAAAACTTTACGAAAAAAAGGAGGAAAAGAAAGTAAGCCTGGATGTGGATTTTCTACAGTACTGCCAGATAAATAATGTTGTTCCAAATTTGTAAGGTTTCAGAATGTATAAAAGCTCCTTATATAATTCCCAATTTTACCTTGACACCACTAAGTACCATATTACCACGAAATTATTTGTAAACAGAAAGCTTACGAACGACTTAATAGGGCTGCTAATGACTTTCGTAATGAAGTGTTGGACTCCTTCTCGTTCTTGGATAGAATTGTGTTTACTAGGCTTTTTAACAAAAGTATTCAGAGTTTCGTTGATTTTATACAGAGAAGGCATCATAAAAAACTGTCTAATCTTGGAATTAACTTACCTAGATTTCATGGCTACAACAAAACTGTTTGTTTATAATTTTTTCTAAGATTTTTTATCTAAACGTGAGGAATTCCTTTTGTCTTTCGGATTAGAATTTGTCTGCCTAATTACAAACCTACGTTCTGCCAGTTTCTACTTGCCCCTTGAAACATTATTCCACCGCCTAAAAAATCTGAAATTTGTGTACTGATCTCAGCCGTTTACAAAAATGAATTGATGGTTCTATCACGTAACGCTTTTTCTAAACTAAAAACACATTGGGCCCCCTTTTTTAATAGGAAGATTACGAAACCCTCAAAACTCTGTCCAAGCGTGATGATTTGATTATTACGAAGCTGATAAGGGGAGGGGAACTGTCATCTTAGACAAATCGGAATACGTCAACAAAATGACCCAAAATCTTAAATGACCCAATAAATTTGAAGAAATTGGTCTCCCTAATTATCAAATCATCTTTAGAATGGAAGACAAGATCAATAGATTTCTCCGTAGCCTTAAGAATGAGAACATCATTAACGAGAACACATACCATGATCTTTTTGTTACAGGTTCCTCTTTTGGAATTTTGTACGG
>NC_061110.1:17328209-17330709 GCF_015104395.2 Macrobrachium nipponense | reverse complement strand
CTACACCAAGAGCAAATACGGACAGACTATACATAACACGAAAGGAAGGAGGGAGAGACTACTAAGTATAGAGGACTGCGTCGACATCGAAAACAGAGCACTGGGGCAATATCTGAAAACCAGTGAAGACGAGTGGCTAAAGAGTGCATGGGAAGAAGGACTAATAAAAGTAGACGAAGACCCAGAAATATACAGAGACGGAGAAAAAGAAAGAACAGAGGAATGGCACAACAAACCAACTGCACGGACAATACATGAGACAGACTAAAGAACTAGCCAGCGATGACAATTGGCAATGGCTACAAAGGGGAGAGCATAAAGAAGGAAACTGAAGGAATGATAACAGCGGCACAAGATCAGCCCTAAGAACCAAGTATGTTCAAAGTATGATAGACGGAAAATACATCTCTCCCATATGTAGGAAGTGCAATACGAAAAAATGAAACCATAAACCACATAGCAAGTGAATGCCCGGCACTGCACAGAACCAGTACAAAAAGAGGCATGATTCAGTGGCAAAAGCCCTCCACTGGAGCCTGTGCAAGAAACATCAGCTACCTTGCAGTAATAGTGGTACGAGCACCAACCTGAAGGAGTGATAGAAACGATCAGGCAAAGATCCTCGGGACTATGGTATCAGAACGGATAGGGTGATACGTGCAAACAGACCAGACGTGACGTTGATTGACAAAGTCAAGAAGAAAGTATCACTCATTGATGTCGCAATACCATGGGGACACCAGAGTTGAAGAGAAAGAGAAAAAAGGGAAAAAAATGGATAAGTATCAAGATCTGAAAATAGAAATAAGAAGGATATGGATATGCCAGTGGAAAATCGTACCCATAATCATAGGAGCACTAGGCACGATCCCAAGATCCCTGAAAAGAATCTGGAAAAACTAGAGGCTGAAGTAGCTCCGGGCCTCATGCAGAAGAGTGTGATCCTAGAAACGGCACACATAGTAAGAAAAGTGATGGACTCCTAAGGAGCAGGATGCAACCCGGAACCCCACACTATAAATACCACCCAGTCGAATTGGAGGACTGTGATTAGAGCAAAAAAAAAAAAAAAAAAAAAAAAAAATAAAAAAAAAAATAATAATAATAATTATATATCTGTTTGATTTTGTGTTTTAAAATATATAAAGCAGAAAGCTTTCGATGAGCTGCACGGTCATCCTTGTCATCGAAAGCTTTCTGCTTTAATAATAATGATAATAATAATAGTGCGTAAGCCAGTTACAGTAAAGATATCAGATTCATCGACAAAAACCTACTGAGACGTGAAAAATTGTGGTTACCTAGATTGTCAGTTAAGTGTCCTTGCTGAAATATTTACCTCTATCCAGTGAGCAGTAACGTTCGTTAATGTTGATGTTGTTCTTGAAGTCCAAGTGAGGCACAAATGGATATTTTTCCAGTAAAATAAATTTGTAAATGAACTTGTTTTGAAAACGCAAGAAACGAGCTGCGGTGTTTTCATGTTGATTCAGAAAATTCAATTCGTTCCGCGGTTCACTCGTTCGTGATTCTGGAGTTTTCTTCGAGTTGTTTTTCTGTCCATTGTTTCGTCCTAATAGATGGGTTTTCCCCTTAATTTATGTTGTTTCCGTTCGCCTTTTGCTTTCTATTTTGATCAACACTCGTTCTTCTACTTATTCATTTTTTTATGCTCTCTGTTTTTGGATCACCATTTTTCTATTTTCTTCTGTTCTTTGTCAGTGTCTATCTCACTTTTAATTAGTTTTTCGGTGAAAGAAGCTAATTATTTTACTTGAAATTGTTTATGAAATTAAAAAAGAAATCAGAAAATGCTTTGTTTTGTACAGACCACATCAACCGCCTGAAAAAGAAGAGTAACAAAAACTTTTGTTTGATAAATCCTTGGCTGATACATAAAATATCCAGTTCATTCCCTCACTATTAATGAAAATAAACAACTTTTCTATAAATAAACAGTTTTCATTCCAACGGCTAAATACTCAATGTGCTAGAGCCACGCAAAAGGGGAAAAAATAAAAATAAATAAATATTTTAGAGGATAGATTATTATACTTCTATCATTAGAACCTCGGTTTAAAAAGTGAATGCAGGTTCGATATATTTATCCCAGTGATGAGTAATTCCACGCCGATACAATTAGCTTCTAATCAAGAGTGCTTATCTAATGCCGAGAGAGCGAAATAAGTCTATTTGTGTTAATTGGGTCAATGGCAAGAGGGTTATTTAAATACAGTCCTCATGTCCGTTGTTTATTTTTTAAGTTATAATTCTGTTTAAGCAATTCTGCAATTTGACAACATATATATATATATTATATATATATATATATATATATTATATATATATATATATATATATATATATATAACATATTATATATATATATATATATATATATATATATATATATATATATATATATATATATAATATATATATAACTAGACCTATGACCTATATTACGGTACAGTTTACATTATCCTATTGGCGATCAAGT
>NC_061110.1:17326415-17327709 GCF_015104395.2 Macrobrachium nipponense | reverse complement strand
TTCCGAGGAACTCTCCGGTAATTCTATTATAATTAGTTGAAAAAACCTATAAATTCCTGGCTAATGAACACACAAACTCACGAATAAACAAACAAAAAAAAGGCAAATGATCTGTGCATCAGGTTTTTCTTCAAGGCTCTTTCAGAACTACATGGAGAAGGACGAGACCGAAGATTTCGTCTACTGAAATAATAATAATAATAATAATAATATAATAATAATAATAATAATAATAATAATAATAATAATAATAATAATAACAATAATAACAATAATAATAATAATAATATACAATTCCTTTAATGGCATACTTGCTGGCAATAACTCGTCATCGACCAGAATGACTCATGCAACGTTTTAGAATATGGTCCTTTTATTTATCACAGCTATCGTTAAATACGGCAAATACATCATTATATATATATATATTATATATATATATATATATATATATATATATATATATATATATATATATATAAAGGTTTTTTTGCCACGAAGGTAAAATTGAAAGTTTTTTCGAGATACGCCAAGAACTTTTGGTCTAGCACGACCATTTACTAAGGCATAACTGATCATATAGAGGAAAAAAATAGTAAAAGTAGGCTTAATATTCAAACTGACATTACAAGATTAGCAATAAGGTCGATTTCACTCTTCCGAAACGAGGAAACGCCTGAGGGCAAGATTAGCGATTTTTAGGCAGCCACTCCTTCGAGGAGCAAAACACGAGGTGAACAGATGATTCATTCAGAAAACAATACATTTTGAAAAAACAAGAAGGCATATACAACTTACTACCATGAAATTTACAAAAATGTTCCCCCCAAAAAATGATTGAAAAGACGAAAAAAGGATATAGATATATCGAGCACGAGAGAGAGAGAGAGAGAGAGAGAGAGAGAGAGAGAGAGAGAGAGAGAGAGAGATGATAACTATATACATGAGAGACTAATTAATTAGTAGTTCAATTATTTTAAGGTGCTTCATAAACATTTTACAAATAAGTGGGTCCAAATGGTACAATCTCAGACTAAGATTTAGGTTGTTTTTATTAGTGATTTGTATAATTGCTGATTCCAGTAAATTTCTTGAAACATAATCATTAGTTCTAGCAATTACAGAGGCTGGGCTGTTCTAACTGAATACATATGCTGCTTAATACGTACATATAAATCTTTACTTTACTGACCAACATAAAAAGATGGGCAATCCTTACAAGGAATTTTGTAAATGATGTTGTTATTTGTTACGGGACTATTCTTAATTAACATATCTTTAATGGCATTGCTAT
>NC_061110.1:17318915-17321415 GCF_015104395.2 Macrobrachium nipponense | reverse complement strand
GATAATTGTGCTGCAGAGAGATGCTGATGTCACGTATCTTCATAAACCATCGACCATTAGTATTGAAATGACAATCTGGACGTTGTTAATGCAAGCCTTTAATCGTGAGATTCGCCCAGAAATGCATTATGTGAAATATAGATAAAATACTTTTAAAAAGAAAGATCAATGCTAAGAGAGAGAGAGATGGAGGGAGAGAGAATATTAATCACCAAAGGTTCAGGCTGAAAATGTACCGTCTTGATATTACATTCCGATGTAGAAGTTGAATAAAGAGCGAAGAATATTAGCAAAATTGCTGCCGATTAGCAGAAATAAAGTAAGTCTGTATTTCATTGCGAAATATCACCTTCTTTAGCTTTAACATTTCGTGGGCTGCCATTACATCAGGCTTCTAATAAGATGTCGCATCAAATACGTACAGCATTATATTAATGTCCGCCAATGTATCATTTTTGTTTGGTATATACTACTTTAATTATGTACCACTGTGAAAAGAACTTTGCCTCAATTTAACTAGTTTCATTGACCTATTTTTAAAACATATTTCATAGTATTCCTTCGTTGATCATATTATTGCATATCCGGTAAATTTAATAGGAAAAGTGATAAAATGGCATGGCATTTTGCTTTTCCTCTACTACACGTCACTATTTATAAAGAAAGTTAAAATTATTTTTGGCAGCAAACTTAATTAAGCTTTCCTCTCTCTCTCTCTCTCTCTCTCTCTCTCTCTCTCTCTCTCTCTCTCTCTCTCTCTCTCTCTCTCCAATGAGCCGTAGTTTGATTTGAGTTTTGTTTTTCGCTACATTCATCATCTCTAGGAATTTATTAATTATAAAGAAAAAAGGAGAGAGCAGATGACTACATACAGGTCGATATTTTCTACAAGGGCGCGTACCGTGGTTGTTAGGTATGAATACAACTGTTTTAAGATATCCAATGAATAGCCTTTGCAGTAAATTTGGGATATGGATGTGTAACGGTTAGAAATGGATACGAAGAGAAAATAAAACCAATCTTATTTTATTATAGTACTCATTTTCTTGAGTCTATCAATGGCGAATTTGCTTCGTTACATAAAATGTCAATCATACAATAATCTTCAAGAAATGTTCAGAGAAACCAAACAAGAGCTAAGTCTATTTCATTTGAATACTGCATAATGCAATTTATTCACAGTTTCGTTACGAATTCTCTTCAAACTCAGGTATATGGTACTAAATTAATTTCTGGATTCCAGTAGCTTCACTGATAACTTCACGTAACATCAATACTGAGCTTAGCAGATAGTTGATTAGCTAAAGGACTAAAGTGACATTGAAAAAAAAAATGCTCAATATTCATTCAATACTTTATATCTAATTAACTATTTGGCTTAGAAAATTATTTTCCTGTCTGAGGCATCAACACCTTACTGGAGTTTATAATTACTTTCTGAAAAATTTTGTTTGTTTGTTTGTATGGGGTTTTTACGTAGCATGGAAACCAGTGGTTTATTCAGCAACGGACCAACGGCTTTACGTGACTTCCGAACCACGTCGAGAGTGAACTTCTATCACCAGAAATACACATCTCTAACCCCTCCGTGGAATGCCCGAGAATCGAACTCGCGGCCACCGATGTGGCAGGCCAAGACCATACCGATCACGCCACTGAGGCGCTCTCTGAACAGATTAATATACTATTTTTTCCTAATTTAACAATGTTATCAGCACAGTGAAGTTGAATGATTCCTACTTCAGAGGATTATGAATCGTAAATTAATCACCCTAAAATCAGAACAGAGAGAGAGAGAGAGAGAGAGAGAGAGAGAGAGAGAGAGAGAGAGGTTGTAGTTGGTTTTGAGAACTGTAGCTTTAGATACGTAACATGCACAAACAAAGAATTACGGATAAGAAGTAAAAGTTAGAGGAGAGGAGTTTGATGACGGGTGGAGAAATACATTAAACATGCGATGCGTTTCTTCTTCATCGTCCGCACTACAGGTTCCTGGAATTCCCATCGGCCTTGTATAAGGATTCGGATTCCGCGAATCCAGAACAAGGTACATGCTGTCACCCCCTGCGAATATTGTTTACAAAAGGGAGCGAAGCAATAGACATTCATGAAGCCAGGAAAGCATCTACGGGTATCAGTCGACGTGTACAAAGGTCCATTGCCCTCTCTATACGCGAATAGAGAGGCATCCGTATTATCATCATGTATGTGAATTGAAGCCTCCTGTCCTCGGAATAATGAAATCGTGTCTGGTGTCTCATCCACCCATCAGCAAACTTTACAAATCTTTTGATTTTTTTTTTATTAAAACAGTGTGATCTCATGACCTGAATATTCTAATCGTGTTTTTTTTTTCTTTTTTACAGGAAGGTTATGAGTTTACGAAGGAGTGGAGTTGATAACTATGCAACTATATATATATATATATATATATATATATATATATATATATATATATATAGTATATATATATATATATATATATATATATATATATATA
>NC_061110.1:17308915-17311415 GCF_015104395.2 Macrobrachium nipponense | reverse complement strand
GCCATTCAGCGCCGAAAAGCGAAGGTGAGAGTAGGAATGTTTGAAAGGTGTAAGAGGAGGAAAACCTCACAGCAGTTGCATTATAAAATAATTGTCGAAAGGGTGGAAAGTCAGATGGAAAAACATGGAATATGAACGGAGCTAGAGTAAAAAGAATTTAAGGGATTGCAGCTTGGGACCGAAGGGACGCTGCGAAAAACCCTACAGTGCACCACATGAGGTAAACTGACGGCACTAACCCCCTACAGGGTGTAGGAGTTATTAATTCGTCTCGGGGTTTCTGAAGCGTAGGATTCGCCCTCATAGCACTACTTCAGTCAGAAGGCTTAAATTCACCGTCTATAAATCGGAAAGAAGCAAGGCTCTGATCTTCAAAGACCCCCAGAACACATTCTTTAAGCCAGCGCTTCGTGAATCAAGGGACCTACCCATTCTCCTTCTTCTTCTCCTCCTCATTCTCCTTCTTCTTCTTCTTCTTCTTCTTCTTCTTCTTCTTCTTCTTCTTCAAAAAGGCTGCAGGAGACGACCCACACTACGTCCGCTCTCCCGGAAAAGCATTCTGAGAAATCCTGTGATATTTCTCGCTCCCAGCTGTATACACCTGAAGTCGCTTCGCAGTTCATTACCCCCTAAAGAGAACCGACCTCCCTATACCTGCCAGGTTTTCTGGGAGGACTTCGAATGCTGTCTGTTGTGGGAAGTGAAGTTTTTGATGCTTTTACTCTCGTGTACAAAAACGTATACATATATATATATATATATATATATATATATATATATATATTATATATATATATATCTATATATAGATATAGTATATATATATATGTTTTGATTATTATAGAGAAATAAAGGGTAAAGTTGTTTTGGAAATAAATATCAGAATTCAATTAATTACAAATAGGCGGACTAAGTCTTAATAAAGGAATAAAGGAGGAATAGATGATAAAGAAAGGCTATCTAACGCTGTATTTTTCATGATAATTATTTTAGAATGTGAAAAATTTATATAATTATAATAAGAGTTCAGTGTCTTAACTATGTCAGACAGTTTTCAAGGTCATTTTTTTCTTAATAATCGTTAGGGTTCAAAGTCCTACGCCCGGAAAATGAACAGAAACAATCACAAGAAAAACGTTAATAAGGTACAGTAAATTCTTTTTCATTACTTTTTTTATAGCAGACCAAAAACAAATATGCACCGAAGTTTCTTCGGCGTAGTCGAGTTTCTGTACAGCGTATAATGCTGTATGACACTCTCATCCACGGCCCATAAAACCGTCAGCCGGCCGTGGTGTCTTGTGTTGTTGCATTGCCAGACGTACGATGCTGGGCTAACCTTAACCTTAAAAAAATAAAAAGCTACTGAAGGTAAAGGGCTGCAATTTGGTATGGTTGATGATTAGGGGAAGGATGATCTACATAACAATCAGCAGCCTTCTAACCCCAATAATTTGTAAGATCTGAGGGCGAAGAAGAGAGCGGACGAACGAACAAAACCGTCTCCCAATAGTTATCTTTTACAGAAACCTAAACCCAGGAAAACTTGAAGTGGAAAACCTCAGAGCCAAATTAAGAAAAAACGAGAACTCGGAGAACTCTCGTCTCATCCTTTGAGCCTGACACGTGCCAAGATCATTTGCAACATTGAAGGACATTTTAGGATTTGTGGTGAAACGAACCGTCAGTCAACAGGATCCTGATTTTACCTAGAGATATTTAATGTCTAGTCTCGCTGGAGGAGACTCACAAAAAGAACGAGGCCTGATCCGACCACCAGCCTACTCGGACGCATGCTAAAATTTACAGTTAGATAGCGCATTGTTACACCAAAAAATAAATTGAAGTACGTACGCTATATTTTATACTAAGTCATTTTTCTGTACTGTTAAACATAAAAGATATTTATATTTGCACATTTTCATTCTAATAAATAAACCAACGCGAAACACCTTTTCCAGACCTTTTAGGCTTTTCCATGGGGCTTTCCTACCCCCCAAAACAGAACAACAACAGTAAAAACAACAAGAACAACAAAGTAGTTTTTAGGCTTTCTCCTCGAGTAAGAGAAAAATGGTTTCTTAAAGTTTTTGTTACGAAAGTGTTGCCAAAGCACGTGATTATACATAATTTATGAATTCTGACAATTTAGATTTTTCTTTTCGTTTTTAATAATATATATATATATATATATATATATATATATATATATATATATATATATATATATATATATATATATATGTAGTATTACATTGATTCAGTATTGGCTAAAAAACATGGTCAAATCAAGGTAGAGTTTTATATAGATATATATATATATAGGTGTGTGTGTGTGTGTGTGTGTAGTATATATACTATATATATATATATATATATATATATATGTATATATATATATATATATATATATATATATATATATATATATATATATATATATATAATATATATATATATATATATATATATATATATATATATATATATATATATATAT
>NC_061110.1:17298915-17303915 GCF_015104395.2 Macrobrachium nipponense | reverse complement strand
AATTGTACTACCTTTCCGTCCTCATGACGTCACAAAACACATGTAGGCCCATATTTGTATCAGTACGCTTGATAACGTCAATACGTATAGGTTGACGAAACAGCTGTCGCGTGTAAAAATACTGGAGTAAATGGAAGAACCCCATTATGTGTCCATTAGTAACCTGAACAATGAAGTAAAGAAAATAATTAGATGAAGCAATTTCAAAAAAGCTGGTTAACAGTGAAAAAGCCATTCTATTCAATGAATGTTGTATCAGTGAAAAATTGTGCCCTAGAAGTATTAAATATAATGGCCGGGCACGGTCGAGTTGGAACGAGGTGGAAAAATGCCTCCGACGACGAATGGAAGAATCAGCAGAAAAGATCACCAAACAGCAAGAAGAAAGAGCAACAAAGTGGAGTGAATTCTGTATTACTACTACCACAGAGACCCAATGTGCTGTGCAACAACAAGTGGAAAGAGAAATAGAAAAGCATTCGAAAATAGTCAGTGCAAGGCATAGCAAAAAGCTTCTGGTATTAAACGGTGGACCAGTGACGAAACGAAGAGAAAAAAGCCGGTATATTAACTTATCAGGAATAGAGTTGAATGAACACCAAAGCAGTTACTAAATCTAGGCCTGAACTGCCATTACATACGAAGACCACACCCTGAATCCAAGAGGATTAATACAGAAGTATTAATCGACAAACTACTGCGACTGAAAGGAGAACGCAAAATCGAACTTAAACAAGAGTGCATCGCTGAATTACTGGTGAGGCTAATAGAACAACGTGGTAACTACTTTAGTCGCATAGTCGTCCACAGCTAAAGAAAACGGCAAAAGAACTGAGAGAAAACGAAACCATAATAATACGCAGAGATAAAACCGCAGTGTACGTCATAATGAATAAAGAAGAATACGACACCAAAATGGATAATATATTAAGTGATAATAATAATAAGTTTCAGCCACTTAAAAAAGAAAGACCCAAAAAATGACCTCAAAAAGAAAAATGATGAGACTAACAGAAAAAGCGAACAAAGAACAGAGAACAGTAAGCTTCCAAAAATCATCGGAGACTTGCACCCGGATACTTCTACGCACAGTCAAGATCCACAAACAGGGAAACCCACTACGGCCCATTATATCCCAAATGACATCCCCCATGTATAAAGTGGCTAAGAAATTGAACGAATTATAACGCCGTACATTCCCTCAACGTTCTCGCTAAAATCATCGACGGAATTCATCGACCTACTGCAAGACACCGCACCCGACGAAGACATAGCATCCCTGGACGTTGAAAGTTTATTTACTTAAAAGTGGATGAAACAATACAAATCTTCGTGGACAAGATATACCGCTCGAGAAACCACCATTACCGACCGATACCCGAAAAAAATCTTAAAAGAGATGCTGGAAGCATGTACAAAGGAAGCCCCATTCCTCTCACATAGGGGCGAAATAATATCGGCAAAAGGACGGCGTAGCAATGGGTTCCCCCTTGGGGTTCTTTTCGCAAACGCATACATGGCACACACAGAAGAGGTCACATTTGAAGAACACCCAAACCCAGAATCTATGGGAGATATATTGATGATATCTTTATAACAACAAAGGGCGAAAAATTACATAGAAGTTAGTAAATAAACTCCAAGCAAATCCTACATTAAATTTTACGGTAGAAAAAAGTGATGAGAAGATGCTCCCTTTCTTGGACGTACTTGTGACCCAAAAGAACAACAAATACAATACCACCGTACACACTAAAAGACAGACGCTGGGAGATGCTTAAATGCTAGAGGAGAATGCCCTGATGCATATAAACGATCTGTGGTAAATGCATACATGAAACGCGCCATAACACACTGTTCGACGTGGAAGCGACTAACGAAGAAATCAACAGAGTTCAACAGCTGCTCACAATAACGGCAAATCCAGATGACATGATCCAGCAAGTTGTCAAAAAGAGATTAGAGGGTTTCCATAACCCGACCCCGAAGGACAACACACAAGACAAAGACAAAGAAATAGTGATATACCATCAGATAACTTACAACAAACACCACGAAGATGAAAGGAAAGCCATCCTTGGTATACTGCGAAGAGGAACCACCCCCCTAGTACGCTATATACAAAATAACAGCAAGAATTTACTGCAAACCAAACCAAACCATACGGCCTCATTGATAATGAAAAATAGTACGGCCCCATCGACGGAGAAAGAGGTTGAATCTGATATAGTGTACAAGTTTGTCTGTGCTGACGAGCAATATCAGTCCCCCCAAAAATGCTATATCGGACACACAACCACTACACTCAAACGTCGCATGCAGGCTCACAGAAACCAAGGAGCCATTCATCAGCACTTTGTGGATAACCACAATAAAAAACCATCATTACAAGAAAACTTCTCACAACACCAAAATAATACACAAGGAAGGCAACTACAATCGTTTATTGATATCAGAAGCAGTCCAGCAATCGCCATGCAACGTCCCAGCCTTAACATCCAACGTGAGGCAGACCGATCCTTGCCCTCGTGTAGGAGGCAGCCCTTCAACCGCATGGAAAACAAAACACACGGACAGGAGCGCACACTGACTTTCAGTAAATTAAACATATATGTAATTAATATATATTTATGTATAATATGTATATACTAACTTACTTTCAACTTTTTATATAATTTCTGTTGTTAACATATTTATTTATTTGTCTTATTTTATGTTTCACTATAGTCTTTTTTAAATACTTAAAACTAGGTATCTGGCAATTGTACTACCTTTCCGTCCTCATGACGTCCACAAAACGCGTAGGCTCATATTTATCAGTACGCTTGATAACGTCAATACGTTATAGGTTGACGAAACAGCTGTCGTGTGTAAAAATACTGGAGTAAATGGAAGAACCCCATTTTGTGTCCATTAGTAACCTGAACAATGAAGAAAAGAAAATAATTAGAAAATATGAAGCAATTTCAAAAAAGCTGGTTTTAACGTGAAAAAGCATTCTATTCAATGAATGTTGTATCCGTGAAAAATTTTGCCCTAGAAGTAATATATATAGATATATATATATATATATATATATATATATATATATATATATATATATATATATATATATATATATCTATATACTATATATATATATATATATATATATATATATATATATATATATATATATATATATATATATTATATATATATATATATATATATATATATATATATATAATATATATATATATATATATATATATATATATATCTTATATAAATATATTTATATAGTTTTTAATTCTTAAAAACTATTAAATCTAGAGGACTGCAAATCAGTATGCTGATCATCCACTCCCCAGTCATCAAACTTACCAAAATTGCAGCCCTCTAGCCTAAGCAGTTTTTATTTTATTTGAGGTTAAAGTTAGCAGATCGGGCGTAGGTGACAATGAAAGTTTCTTGCCGGCGCTTAAGATATTCATGCGCCATGGTTGAGAGTTTCATACAGCATTATACGCCGTATAGAAAACTCAATTGCGCCGAAGAAACTTGTGCTTATTTATTGCTTGTTTTTCAAGTAGTAAGAATGATCAGTGACTTATCTACATTGAAATGAGCAGGAGAAAAAAAGTTGAAGAACTATGATTTGATTTTCGTATCTCGGCAATGTTCTTGATTATCCCTCACAAATTCCTCTTGCCATTCGCTTTGAAAAAGTATCTTAAACTTCATGATTGAGTTTACTAAATATAGCTTCTACAATGACAACAATTCTCAGAATATTTTTCCCGATCAAAATTTACTTCAAAGTTAGTCCAATTAAAACTTTCATCAGTAGGAATTAACTAGGCTGAACGAGGTACGGAGAAAACACCTTTCCAAGAAGACAAACACATTTCCAAGAGGACAAACACCTTTCTAAGAGGACAAACACCTTTCCAAGAGGACAAACGCCTTTCGAAGAGGACGAACATCTTTCCAAAAGGACATCACATGTGACAGAGAATACTTTTATTGCCCATTTTTTTTATTTCTCCCTACGCATTCTCCTATCTCCAATTTTGTCCAATTCACAGTAATTCCCCATTTGTATCCGACTATTCCATCACCTGAATAATTCCCTGGTTATCTATTTTGACAAACCTCAGGTGTACACCAGACTTCATATATTCTCAGGATCTTAGTTCCTCGACAAGCTTCATTCTACTCCCGGATCCAGTGTCTGTATATAAAGGTCTTCCCCTGTCATTTCTTAGTTGTTTTGCTCGAGGAAAGGATGGGTCTATTGCGATGTCCAGAGAATACTCACACATTCTGAGGTAACCCTACCCCCATAGGGAAGCCAATCCCACCCCCTTCATTTCGACAGGCAAAGAAAAGGCACTATAGTAGATTCACGTCAACAGTGCATCTGATGTCTAGGCTCCTGATTGGCTGTTGATAAGCCAGTCACATGGCTAGAAATTGTCAGTCTCTCGACGAGAGTTCACATAGGCAATATTTATGTTCCACCTCTCCCGAGGGAAACTTTTAAAAGACATATCCCTCAGGAGAGGTGGAACATACATCCTGCCTATGTGAACTCTCTCGAGGGACTGAGAGTTTCCAGCCCTGTGATTGGCTTATCAGCAGCCAATCAGGAGCGTCGGTAGGGAGGGGCCTAAGCATCAGATGCACGCTTGATGTGAATCTACTATAGTAGTTGTGATGACACAAAGGATATGAAAATAAATTATTTGATCATGCTACTGTAAAACAAAAACTGCCTGTCTTAGTAGTTACACTGTAAGCTAAAGAATGCTGGAGTCAAAACTACGAAGCCTGATAACTGTCACATTGACATAATCTAACTGATACAATTGAACGAAATTTATAAACTTATATATCTATTCTAGACAATAAAGCAGCAGGGTTGTCATCCTACGAAATGGATGTACAAATACTATAGAGGAAGTCTTTTAGTGACATTGTGGCACGGCAACTCTATACTCTAACATTTTCTCTAG
>NC_061110.1:17291415-17293915 GCF_015104395.2 Macrobrachium nipponense | reverse complement strand
CGTCATTGATGAACTTGTTGGAGAAGCAGGACGACAGAGAGGACATTTCCGAAGCCAATTAATCACCAAGGAGATGAGGGAAGCCGCTAAAGAACTACGTAGCAACCCAGACATCATCATACGGAAAGGTGACAAATCATCAGTGTACGTAGTGATGAAGAAAAGTGATTATTTTGAAAAGATGGATAGGATCCTCCTGGACACTTCCAAATTCCAACGCTTGACAAAGACCCACCGAGGGACCTCAGAAAGAAAGTGTCGAGGCTTGTGACTAGGGCCAACAATCAGCAAGACGTCGTAAATTCCCTAAGGTAAAAGGAGACTATGGCCCGGTTACTGCTACGGAACAGTGACACAAGGCAGGTAACCCCCTAAGGCCCATCATCTCTCAGATGACATCCCCAACCTATAGGATAGCGAAAGTCCTGAATGATTTGCTGGTACCTTACATACCCGGTGCATATTCACTGAAATCAGCGGTGGAGTTTATTGATCTCCTACAGGAAAAAGGACCAGAAGACGACATTGCCTCACTCGACGTTTGAGAGTTTGTTTACGAACGTTCCCGTCGAAGAAACGATCGACATCATTCTTGATCGTGTATACAGGTCCGAGAAGAACCCGCTGCCCATTTCCGAAGATGTCCTCCGAGAGATGCTGAAAGCTAGCACTACAGAAGCCCCTTTCCTCTCTCATCAGGGGGAATTATTTCGACAAGTATATGGAGTCGCCATGGATCCCCACTAGGGGTCCTCTTTGCAAATATGTACATGGCCACCGTCGAGAAAGGACCTTTAGAGAACATCTAAAACCTAGGATTTATGGGCGGTACATCGACGATATATTCGTCACAATAAAAGAGCCTGAAGATACCAAAAAACTAGCAGATGCTCTGAAAAGAAACTCAGTGCTCAACTTCACCACAGAGCACAGCCAGCAGAAGACTTTGCCATTTCTTGATGTCCTGGTAAAACAACAAGAAGGACAGTTTAAGACGACCGTTTATACGAAAGCAACGAACGCTGGCCGTTGCTTGAACGCACGCGGGGAGTGCCCGGACGCATATAAAAAGTCTGTCGTGAGTGCGTATGTCAACAGAACCTTCACACACAGCTCATCATGGAAAGATATACATAACGAACTCGACCGAATTCGCCAACTGCTGACAAACAACGGGTATGCAGATCAAATTATCGAAGCAGCAATAAAAAAGAAAATGGACGAATTTTACAAACCCAACACCATGGCGAAAAAACGAGGAAAACTTGATTATTTACCATCGTGTACATTATGGGTCTGCATACAAGGAGGATTGCTGCACACTACGCGGGATAATAAACAGAGCGTAACCCCAAAAGCCCCTTACCATAAATAAGCCTCAGGATATATAGTAAGCCCAACCTTGTAGCAGCCTTAATAATGAAGAACAGCACCGCTCCGGGGGGACCGAAGGAGATGTGCACGAATGTAGTTTACAAATTTACTTGTCCAGAGGAGGTGTGTAAACCTCACAGCCAAAACTACATCGGCACACTACAACGACCCTTCGGAGACGTCTGCTGGCTCTAGAAATCAGGGCCATCCATCAACATTACATAGATGTTCACGACAGGAAGCCATCTCCTACAAGAGCTCATAGAAGGCACCCAGTCGTACACAGAGAAGACAACTACGGTCGCGCCTCTTAATAACGGATCAGTGAGCATCGCTATTCAGAAGCCGACCTTGAACGTCCAACAAGAATCGGACCATATACTCCCCTCCAGCAGGAGAAGGAATACCCAAGCCAACAAGGGACCAGACAGCGCGCCCCAATCCACGAGAACATCGCGCCCCTTGGAAGGCATGAGAAGACCCAGCGTCAGCGAAGTCAAGTAACATCCTTACTCAGGTCGCTGAGACCCCGCCCAACACGAATCAGCAACCGTTAACCAACGTAGACCATTTTGGACATACACACACACACACACACACTCAAATTTAAATCATACACATTTATGTATAAACAGAAATTATCTCTTGTACCTTTATGCATGCTATAAAATATATACATATATTTGTACTCCCGTATTTAGATTTCTATATTCATTTTCATTCCTGTATGTAATTTTGTAATTTTTATCTAAAACCAACATGTAACATATTAATTTTAAAACATACATTTAAGGAAACTCTAGCACATGGCATTGTATTTTGAATATTTATTTAACAACTGTTTAAACTTTCACTCTTATTGTCGCAGTACATATGTCCTTATATTCTTTGTAACTAAAACAACGCCCTTAAGCTGTTAATCCCTAGACTAACCAGTACCCATACCTCGAAGGTCTTACCTCCCACACGATGAGTATAAATAGGCCGAAAGGTCAGATTGTAAGTCAATAGTCGCTTGATAATGCCATAAGGCGAAACAGCAGCTGTCGTGACACAATTCAATAAAAATGAAGAAGGAAGTCTGCGTATATTTCACCAGAATTGACGAACGAGAATCGGAAAAAAC
>NC_061110.1:17279557-17290915 GCF_015104395.2 Macrobrachium nipponense | reverse complement strand
TATTTAGGGATTTTCCTTTATTTACCTTTTTGTCTACAAGAAAAACAATACTAACTAACAGACGGGCAATTGGAACTGAGCAAAAAATGACCATTTTTTCTAAGCTACGTTTTATTGTTATTGGATTTAACCAATAACTAAAAGATATCATTCTAAATGAATTAGCCGAGACATCAAGAGAAATATTATATATTATATAATAATCAACTACTCAACCATAATGATTTTCAAAAAACTATAGGTAAGTTTTAAGATTTTAAATTTATATCATATGCATACAAAGAAAGGTAAAACGAAGAAATTTAATTATACTAAATTTTGTCCTATATAAAAGTGAAAATCAGGTATAAAGAGTACAATTTTATTTGAGCATAACTTGATTCGTAAATTGAAATTCAATATAGAAATAAAGCAGAATGTAAATGTAAATAATACTGTTAATACGGACGATAATGACAGCAATTAAATACTATTTAAAAACAATTACAGAGTCAATAATGTCGTCAAATAATAAATACAACAATGAAAACGACATGACATGTAAGGTTAAGAAAATGTATTGTAGAAGCGTGCTTGATAAAGAAAAAAAAATATCTGCGTAAAACACGTTCCAGGGAAATCAAATCATAACCCACACTTCTGTTACATAATATAAACTGTAGATTCCATAGCTGATCGTCTGTGTGAGGTCACAGATGCAGATGGAGGTTGGACATCCTACTCATTGTATATTATCATAAAAATAAAATGATAAAATATTTGGCACTGGCTCACGTGTTTTTTTAGTTATGTTCCTTTACTTGATTACCAGTTAATGCTAATGTTTGGAAGATCATGCATATTTCATAGGTTTAAAGTGAAAATTAATATTTTTATAGTATCTCAAAATTAAATGAAAAAAAAAGTGATATTGGTTCAAATTTATCTGCCAGATTGTCAGAAAAAATGTGATGGTTTTTTAGTTCAACATTTAGTCAAACTGAAATAAGCCTTAAATTTTGAACATAGAAGGCTTTGTAAATATCACACTTTATTTTGTTATTGAAATAAAGGGAATTACAAAACGCGCTTCATTCCAAGAAAAGAAGGAAAACAGATTAAGGTAATAAAGTTGAGACAGAATAAGAGCACAGCAGTTAAGAAACTAAGGCTAGATTATTAAAAGGGGGAGCTGAAAGCTGCAGCCTACGAATGGCCATATACTAGGCAACTTAACTCTCCAATGCAAAGGTAGAAGCTAGTGGCTCCTAACCCTCCCTAAGACAGGAAATGGTCAGGGAACGGCAAGGACTATGGCAGTTGACTTTACAGGAGAGAAAAGTTACATTCCTACAAAAACTATTAACTCTTTTACACGTTAGAATTGGCTATAACTACATCGGCACTAGAAAACTACTTTGCTTCTTGAAACACAGGAATTGAGTTAAGTTATTTTCTATTACAATGCATCTTGAAAACAAGGATGAAAATATCCTTACTAAAGAAATATGTAAATGGATAATGACTCGTATTTTGCAAACTGACCTGGTGCTAGGAAGAAAATAAGAACACGAGGCTTCTTCACACCAAATCTAGAAAAGAACTTAATAAGTTATCTCTCTCTCTTTCTCTCTACTCATCTTTGTCTTGTTATATTCTGTGGTTCTGTCTTTCTCTTTTCCCACCAATATGAACCTATATTGGTGAAAGTATCCTAATATTTCATGTTGTTTAATTACTAAAATTTAGTAAATAAAGAAAATTATATATAGCCCAAATTTTTTGTGTTATTGCCAACATCGCCCGCTTTCTCTATGGAGGTTGGCCCCAATCATGAATTGTATAAGTATATTATAACATGTATCTGTGTGTATGGTTGCTACCTCAATAAAGTAAGTGAACTGAAAATTTTGCTAATTTGCTGATATAGATGTTATATATATATATATATATATATATATATATATATATATATATATATATATATATATATATATCTATATATATATATATATATATATATATATATATATATATATATATATATATATATATATATATATATATATATATATATAGAGGTGGCTTGCTGCTTACAGAACACCACCGTTAACACTTGGTGAAAAGTTTTGTATCGATCTCGTGGACAGTCATGTCAGTATATAGATTCAATAATCTATAGAAATGCCATTTCATAAATACTGAGTTCCTAAGCACTTTTAGTCTCATATTTATTTCGCATATTCCTTAAATGCACATTTTACACTCAAACCCAGTATCGTCAAACAACAAATGTTTTACGACCACTCTTAATTAACGTTAATAGATTAAGGATACTTTACTCTATGCTCAAGAAAACTATCTGCTGCCCACTCCTCCTTCCTTGTCCTGACGGCGCAACATCTATTGGATGCTCCGTTAGTTACTTGCTCAACTGCTCCGGGGTTTCATAGTCGCGGATTCGTGTTCACTCTGGATCAGCGGAGGGAACGAACTATTGTGCGTGACAGTACAGTTGGAAACAGGGTGGTTTACCTGGTACCTGTCTTGAGAGACTTCCCTCACCTCTCCTCCCCTCCCTCTCTCTCTCTCTCTCCTGAATATTACTAGTTTAAGTATATTTTCACGATTTTTTTTTTGTATCTATCTATCTATCTAATCAAATAATAATAATTTAAAATGTTGTATATATATATATATATATATATATATATTATATATATATATATATATATATATATATATATATATATCTATATATATATATATATATATATATATATATATATGTATATATATATATATGTATATATCTATATATATATATATATATATATATATATATATATATATATATATATATATATATATATATAAACGATTCACGCTGTTGTTACCTGCCAGCAAGGCTGGCGTTACGGTACGGTACGGTACGGTTTGATATTTATAGCCTATGTGTACGGTACGGAATTACGCAACGACAATTTTACCGAAGTACGGTACGGTACAGTTCAGGTACGGAAAAAATGTGCAAATTCCGTACCGTACTACCTTACCTTAGGCAATGGATATATTACTTTTGGTCTACGTTGAAAACAAGGGAACAATATTAATTAATTATTAATAATCATAACCAGTAATATAGCATTTTTTAACTATTATTATTAGCAGCAGCAGCAGTAGTAGTAGCTATTACTATTTTTGTCTTAAGATCAAAAATTTTTTTCTTTCTTTAGTGACTATTGACTTGGGTTATGAGTAAATGATTATAATTATTGGAGTAAGAGATATCTGCATGTATGGTGGAGTAGTAGAACGATAGACACTGTGATTGATGGTAAATCTAACTGTTACTTGTGTTTAGTTACCTCCTTCGCAAGCTTCATTTGGACTCAGGGCATCAGCCATATGCTTGCATTACGAAGGTGAAGAAGAGATGGCCGTCTAGGAACATAGCTGTCGGCATGGTAGCAGAAATCCGTTTGTCACGCAACTTTTTAACCTTTTTTTTTTTTTTTTTTTACCGAAGTACGGTACGGTACAGTTCAGGTACGGAAAAAATGTGCAAATTCCGTACCGTACTACCTTACCTTAGGCAATGGATATATTACTTTTGGTCTACGTTGAAAACAAGGGAACAATATTAATTAATTATTAATAATCATAACCAGTAATATAGCATTTTTTAACTATTATTATTAGCAGCAGCAGCAGTAGTAGTAGCTATTACTATTTTTGTCTTAAGATCAAAAATTTTTTTCTTTCTTTAGTGACTATTGACTTGGGTTATGAGTAAATGATTATAATTATTGGAGTAAGAGATATCTGCATGTATGGTGGAGTAGTAGAACGATAGACACTGTGATTGATGGTAAATCTACTGTTATACTTGTGTTTAGTTACCTCCTTCGCAAGCTTCATTTGGACTCAGGCATCAGCCATATGCATTGCTTGCATTACGAAGGTGAAGAAGATGGCGTCTAGGAACATAGCTGTCGGGATGGTAGCAGAAATCCGTTTGTCACGCAACTTTTTAACTTTTTTTTTTTTTTTTTTTTAGCAAGAGAGAGCCGCCAATTGCCTACAGATTGGTTTGAATAGGTAACTGGTTATAGTTACTCTATGTGTTACAAATAAAAATTGAGCATTTTTACCTGACATCCAATAGAGTTAAAGCCTTGATTATACCGAAAAATTACAGCAACAAAAATCTCGTACTGATACCAGTCTTCATTACAGTGTTATTGACCAAAAACGTGACTGCACTGTCTGTGAAACCCTACAGTAAAGAGAGCTTTACCAATTACAAATAACCTTACCTTTTATTCAGGCTTGGTGTAATTGTCATTTATCTGATATGTTTTGAATTACACGTTTTGAAGTTAACTGTAATTCCATTTGTTTTTTATTTTATAATTAATGGTAATTGTATTGTAATTGTAACTGAAAACTTTATTTGAGATTGTTATCCTAGAGCCGCCTCTTACTTTTCGAGAAACTCATCTTGACCAAATGCAATGGAGAGATGTTTTGAGTCGCTTCCTAATTCATTTATTATATTATTAAGGGAGAATCTTGACAAGCCAGCTACCAATTCTAAAAAAAATTTTTATTCCATTTATTTCCTTTTTTTGTGCAAAAAGTTTTGTGAAATTTTTTTCCAGTATTTGAGTTTTGTATTTCAGTATTATTTTCTTATAATCAGCATAATAATTTTCACCACAATAAACATACTAAAAATTTACTTAGGCAAATCATAGGATGCTAACGATAATTTCTACAGGTCTAAAATATTTCAGATATGTTTGTTTTGTATTTGTACTAAAGGTATCATAAGTTACAAATTACAATTGTTGCAGAAATTGACTGTAAAAGGAAACCAAACTCAAGTATAAAGTCTTTGCAACTATCTGCATTTCTTAAAATTAAATAGGTGTGCGAAATGTAATTGAGTAATACGTTTCATATATGTATTTGTAGCTGTGATTACAATTTTGAAATATAAAATTGTATTGTATTTGATATTGTTCCCCATCTTGTAATTGAAGTTGTAACTGTAATTCGATAACAAGTCAGGTAATTATGATTCTAATTATTGTAATAGACATAAAGCAAACGTAATTAATCTCCTAACCTGCTTAATGCTTATATTACATAAGATATGCGACAGTAGCTACTTCATACGAAATGGATGAGCATAAAATAACGGGAACAAAAATTATTATTTTTTTTTTTTTTTATGTATACATGGGGAGAAAAACTGATTAGAAATTCAGTGATTTTTCCACTGCACTTCGGCTTCTCTCGGGGCACCTGTGAATTGTTCAATATTTAATAAATCGACTTTATCTTTCTCGTATAGATGGGGCAGCCGTCATGAATGAAAATGACAGGACTAGGTGGAAAGGGATAATTCCGCTGGTGAAGTGAAGGGAGTAAGAAATCCTGAAGAATTTTAACGTATTTTCCACTGGGGAAACCCCTTCAGTCTTGGTGATATCACATATACCATGTAAGGAAATCCAGGCCCACACATTTACGGTTACAAGCCACTCCTGGCAACTTCGTAAATGTTTCCTCGGTGGTATCTGAAGGAAAACAATCTGAATTTTTTACAATTTACGCGTTGCTTTCCGTAACTGGGAAAATAATGATATATCGTTTGGGGAAATGTGATGCTAAGTAACAACCACTGCATTAAAGATAATGTTTTATTCATCTATGATGATTAATACTTATTACAAGTTTGCCTCCTCCAACTCTTATACACTAAAACAGCCCGACAAAGCAGATTAATGGAATTCACGTTAAGAGAGGAACACCACACTTTAGTGTTTCAAACAGACAATTAACAATTTATCATTATGAAGACATACAGAATTTTAAACGTTATCAATGACAGTAATGACCTGAGATGTTGCAATGCCAGTAACAGCCAATCAATCACTCAGTCCCAGTGATCGTGTGATTTAATATATCACTTTGTTCAGTGATAACGATATCACTGCTACAGCACCCCTATTACACACTAGCAAGTTTGTTACCCAATCATGGCTAGACTGAGGTGTTGTATAAAATTTTGATAGGTTATCTGTCCTCTGCTAGTAGTATTCGTTATAGTCTCCAAATGAACAACAACATATGGTTCTCCTGGCGCAGATCGTCGCTCTACGAGAAAGTGGGCTTCCAATACGTGCTGTTGCACAGCGTCTTGACGTCTCCCCTGCAGCAGTACATAAATGGAAAAGGAGGCATGCTTAGACTGGGAAATTGACCGACTTTGGATAGCATTTATTTATTTCATTTATTTATTAATTTTTTAAACAATAAACCTTACAAACCCGTAAAATCATGAAACCTAAATTATAGTTGCCTTGGTCCTGTTGAAACTCTAATAGTGATTCTTTCTCTTTACTTCCCAGAATACCAAATAGCGTTCCCATAAGTAAACAGGCTATAATTAATCTTGATTATCTAGGTATCTGCATGTTAATTACGTATTTCAGTTCGAAGACCTCCACCACGAAAGACCACCCTTTGTTAGGATAACGACGACATTCGACAAGCAGCATAAGAAGATGCTTTTATCAATACTATTGCTATTCGTGAACGTCTGGCATTAAATGTTTCGGCTATGACGGTGCGAAGACGTCTGGATGAGGCAGGATTACCTCATAGAATTCCTGCCAAGAAGGAATTTCTCGCCGAACGGCATCGTGCTGATAGGCTTGCCTTTGTTCAACAGTTTGTGGGGGAGATATGGAATTTTGGTCTCGAGTTGTATGCAGTGACGAAAGGTCTTTTACTAGCAGAAGTCACGACAGAATACATAACCGAAGTCCGAGTAATATAGGTGAGTTTCTATAATCATTAATAACAGTCAGACTATAATAATTATAAGCAAGGGTAATATTATAATCAAAAGATAATAATTTTGTCAATAACCATGTATTTTCCGCTAATTGAATTATATTGCCACGAGAAGTGTGAAAATAAAAATTCTTCATTGAAAACCCCCCATTAGTTCTACTATGGCCAGCTTTCAGGCATTAATCAAATGCATTATTAATGTTATGAATAATCACGTAGGCAAATTTATAATATAGAGTACAGCCTGTTTACTGAATTAAAGAATATCATATCATAACGGACTGTTGCAGATTAAAGTTAATGCTATTATAAGTATTAATCCTTGCAGATTAATAAACATTATTCTTAACTCATTCCAAGGGTTGTTACTTAGCATTTATTTCCCAAAACGATATAGCATTATTTTCCCAATTACGAAAAGCAAAGCGTAATTGTTAAAAATTAGATTTTTTCCCTTCAGATACTATAGAGGAAATTTACGAGGTGACCAGGAATGGGCACGTCACAGTAAACGTTTTGGGGCTGGATCTTCTTACATTATATGGATGATATCACCAGGATTGAGTGGAGGTTCATTGGTGAAAAATACATTGAAATTCTTCGGGATTTCTAACTTCTTTCACATCAACAGCGGAATTATTCCTCCCCACCTGCTCCTGTCATTTTCATTCACGACCGCTGCCCCATTCATACGGCCAGAATAGTCCAGGAATGGTTTCAAGGTCGAGAGATCTGCAGTTGCTTGACTGGCCAAGTAAGGATACAGACATGAACCTCACTGAGAATATTTAGGCTAATTTGGTAAAATGTTGGGAGCCTGAGAGGGAGATGACCATATCAACTTATGAACCTCTGGGAACACAATGGAAACTCTTCCACAACCGACCACAGATCGTCAGAAACCATGAATCTTCTATGCCTAACAGATTGTAAGAGGTGATCTAGAAGGAAGGTGGGCTGGACTTCTCATTAATATTAAAAATAAATGTAAAAATTGAGTGTGTATAATTGGATACCCCATGGCTTCCGCTGAACTTCCATGTCGTATGATGTAAAAAAAAAAATCGTAAACAGACCTATGCATATCGTTTAGCTCCAGGTATTGATTATTATAATTTATTTATTAGAAAGGTGAATTTGATATCTTAAAGGAGTTCAAAATCTAAAGGGAATTTCGCTATCCTGATTGTTTCTCAAAAAATTATCTAAAAAGAGAACCCTAGGACAATATCATCAAACTACATTTCTCCAAATAGCTCTTTCCACAATGGACAGGTAAACGACTGAAGGGGCTGTTTAACAATAGAGACGTCTTTCTCTTATCCTCACACGAATGATAAGAGCGAAAGGAATTTCTGTCCGTATGACATTAAAACGTGTATCACAATTAATTATTAGAAAATATAAGCCAAGTAGATGTGTTTATCCATATCATGTAATAATTATTGTAATGAAGGGCATGTAGGGAATAACCTCTACAGTATATTCAAGAGGGAATACAAACCCAACCATGAATACATGAAACCTCTGACATCATTAATTGTTTATCATTGGCAAACGAATAAGTTTACCATATGGGAATGGTTAAAAGTTTGCACCAAGTTTGGGAGTCCTTCTTCAATTTCCATTACACGTTGTGGAATTTTCTCTGTCCCTAGTAGTTTCATTTTGATTCCTCTCTCTCTCTCTCTCTCTCTCTCTCTCTCTCTCTCTCTCTCTCTCTCTCTCCTTTTCATTCTATATGTATTTACAAGAGAGTGAGTTTAACCCAATCCTTCTTCTTGTAAATGTTGTTGTATTCAGAAAATCTACAGTATTATAATTAATATTAGAATAAACACTAAAAAACACGCAGGCATTAAAGATAAACAAGAAAAAATATTTCAAGTGGAGCTTTTCGTTAGCCATACACTCTATCCACGAGCATATCTACTTCTACTTCGTCACTCATCGGGGTCGCAACAGCCCACCTTACCCCTAGCCCCCCACCCATTTCAGTTGTAGCAAAGCCAGGCTGAGGACATCGGTACAGCAAAAGCAAGAAGCTTGTCAGTTTGAATTACATTTTAGAATTCCAAAACCTGTAAGACGGCTTAACAACAAGAACTCAATCCCCGACACCACTCCCCCCGGCCCCCGAAAAAATATATATGCATATATTAGTTTAGTCAAGATTAGAGGGTGTTAATGACATATAAAACTGCATACTTAGCGCAGTGGTATTTCTAGATGACAGTCACTTTAAAGTAGCTAATATGAGAGAGAGAGAGAGAGAGAGAGAGAGAGAGAGAGAGAGAGAGAGAGGCTAAGCAAGTCGGACACTTTCACTCGTTCACTTAGTGTTTGGGTATGTTCAATGCTTCCTATTATATTATTGGTAGGAAACGCACTGCAACCGATACTATAAACTTGGCTTTCATGATAAGGTTAAAATATCCTGCTATGATGTTCGTGATTCTCTCCAATACCAATGTAACTCTAAAATTTTGATCAATTTTAAGTATTGCGTAATGAATATGACCGATGCATAATAACAGACACGTGGTAAGATAACGCCTTAGACGAAAGTTAAATGGAATCTTAATAACAACTTATATTAAAAGTGAGACAGTAATCTTAGTTACAGCGATATAACCTGCTCAGATTACTTTTTTTTTTTTTTACTCCGTGTGTGTGTGTGTGTGTGGGTTTCTCCCAACCATACTTAATGACTCCTCCCACTGAAAGAATTCCAGAGCTTATTGGTGGAACTCTTGCTAAGAGAGGAAGAGTCCTCCCCCCATCCCCCTCAGTAAACACTGTTACCATATAATTTTTCGAAGTCCCTCAAGAAGGTGTACCAGGGAAACCTGTGTCCAACTGTATATATATATATATATATATATATATATATATATATATATATATATATATATATATATATATATATATATATGACTGGTAAAAATGTTCTGTTACGACAGAATTCCATCTAACAAAGGAGCCCATATAAACGCCAAAATATAGAAAGAAATACTATATTTTCAGAGACTGCTGTCTCTCTCTCTGCAGGTAGAGGAAGAGAGAGTCAGCAGTCTCTGAGTATAGTACTTTCTTCGTATATATTCGCATTTTTTATGGGCTCCTTTTATATATATATATAATTTATATATATATATATATATATATATATATATATATATATATATATATATATATATATATATATATATATATATATATATATATATATATATATATATATATAGACACACACACACACACACACACACACACACACACATACATATATATATATATATATATAGATATATATATGATATATATATATATATATATATACATATACATCATACATATATATAACATAAACACATTGAAGGTTCGACAGCGTTTTCAACCGATGAAGTAGAATCGACCTATAGTTACAGCAAACAGAGGAAGCCACACAAACCAAATAAGAAACATACAAACACTCGCGTTTGGGATGCTCCAGGAATCCTGGCGAAAGGTAGGAATCAAAGGAGCCATGAATTGCATTTTTTTTTTTTTATAAAATGTGAAATATGAAACGAAATTGTTCCTTTTGTCTGGGATAAAAATGGAGTGGCAGAATATTATTCCCTTGGATAACTGTTCAATGGGAAATGTAAAAAATAGTTATCTTTTGTTTCAAAGCAACAATGAACATATGATTTTTTTACCCACGTTTTTTTATGCGGTGTTTCGATGAATAAAAACTTCACTCGAAATTTGAAGGAGGAGAAGGCTAACGTACGCGATCGTTTTCGTTATATCAAAAGTCATTTAAACAAGGCAATGAATGGGAATATTAAGTTGGAATATGGACAAAAACTTCTGTAATTTTAATTTCAAACAGAATCGTGAAATGAAAAATTAAATAGAATACATTAGTCAAAAATAATTATTATGATGGTATATTTTTTTGAATAATGCTAATAATCAGAAGAATATCAAAATCGTATTAAGAGAGAGAGAGAGAGAGAGAGAGAGAGAGCGAGAGAGGCCGGGGTGGGGGGTACCGTATTGATATCTTCAAATCTCATCTCTTGATATGTCCTATGGAAATCCAGCTTTTAAATTTCAGCAAATCCTTCTGCCATTAGAATCGTCAATAATTTGCAAGAGAGAGAGAGAGAGAGAGAGAGAGAGAGAGTTGCCTAAGCAATTTTCAATAATAGGTAATTGGGATATAATATAATTATCGGGAATAGATCTTAATTTCATCATTAATTGAAATACTAAAGGACAAACCCGTGTTTTATTTTATTTTTATTCTTTATTTTGTATAAATTCCCGATTCAGTTAGTATTTAGCGATAAGTGAATTTACCCTTTTATTTTCTGGATTGCAGCTTCAAAATCTGTCGTCTTTATCTGAACAATCGTTAGTATCTATTAATATTATCTCAATATAATCTGACCGTGAGCGTTTCCATGCTCCATTGAGAGATAAACTACCGAATGAATGGGACACCGTGGTTGAAAT
>NC_061110.1:17262057-17274557 GCF_015104395.2 Macrobrachium nipponense | reverse complement strand
GTGTGTGTGTGTGTGTGTGTGTGTGTGTGTGTGTGTGTGTGTGTGTGTGTGTGTGTGTGTGTGTAAAGTACGTATGAGTGAGTAGAATATATATTTGCACAAAAAAAATATTTTAGAAAAATATATAGGAGGCTGAGAACAGAAGACAATTTTTCACTTAATACAAGATACTTGGAATAAGGGTCGCATAAATAACATTATTTCAGTTTTCCTCTTGAAGGTCAGAGATAATCTCAACTAAACAATATGAACGGACCCCAGACTGTTTCGGAAGTTCGCCAAGATTAATTCCTGCAAAACTCGAAGCAAAATGAAGCGAGGTTGTACGTTGGTGACATTATCTGGAACTCTGAGGACAAAGAGAAGCCCAATACGATTTCAATATCAGAATGCGGGCAAAGATCTATTGCATGTCAAGAACAGAGAATGTCATGGTTTATTGCAGGGATGCTCATTTACCTCGCTTGGGTGACGTTGATGAATAGAGATATCTCAACAGAAATGTCCGGTGCCACAGGTATAATATAGATTTGGGGGGGTGGGGGGTAGGGGGGGGCGTGGGGGACGGGAAAAGGGTTGTAATTTACGAGAATATCTGAGATTGTACAGTTCAGATATATTGACTGGGCAAGAGTAATTAAGCGTTTTGTAATAAGTCAACAGAGGGAGCGATGGTCGTGTCTTGTCAATGGGTATTCAAATCAATTGTTTTATTTATTAGTTAAATTCTTAGACAGATATACATACACACGCACACACTCACTACTATATATATATATATATATATATATATATATATATATATATATATATATATATATATATATATATATATATATATGTGTGTGTTGTGTGTGTGTATATATATATATATATATATATATATATATATATATATATATATATATATATATATATATATATATAATATCATATATATATATATCTATATATATTAGTATATATATATATATATATATATATATATATATATAATATATATTTTATGTTGGTCGAGATTTCGCTTAGTTGAAGACTATTTATGTAAGTCGGTTTTGAAAGATATATTTTGCCAAGGTATAAATAATAAAAGATGGATAATTTGAATATAGAAAGTCCAAGGATTCTAGTGCTATTGGAAATCGGAATTGGACGGTGTTGCTGAGTAATATTTCGTATCTCGTTTAAAATAGAAAAAAAAAAACTTTTCGACTTTTCAAGCATAAATACAAAAAAAGTTTGGGGAAACAAAATGAAGCTTTTTTTTCCTCTGTCCTTTTTCTCTGAGTTGGTGAAATCATTATCGCCGTATTTTTCGCAATGATATATATATATATATATATATATATATATATATATATATATATATATATATATATATATGTATATATATATATATATATATATATATATATATATATATATATATATATATATATATATATATATATATATATATGTGTGTGTGTGTGTGTGTGTGTATGTGTGTGTGTGTGTCTGTGACCTGGTAAAATTGTTCTGTTACCACAGAATTCCATCTAATAAAAGGATCCCATAAAAACGCCAAAATGTAGAGGGAAAAATACTATTTCAGAGACTGCTGTCTCTCTCTTCAGGTAGAAGAGAGAGACACCAGTCTCTGAAATATAGTATATTCTCGCTATATTTGGCGTTTCATGCGTTCCTTTTATCAGATACCACACATACACACACACACACACACACACACACACACACACACACACACACAACACACATATATATATATATATATATATATATATATATATATATATATATATATATATATATATCTATATATATATATATATATATATATATATATATTTTGCTGAGTGTACGTTCTTCCATAAACGTGAACTGACTATCACTTACATAACACAAGTTTGAGTTGGGAAAGTAATGTAGATAAGCAGATGTGAGTTTCTTCAGTTTCAGTAGACATAGAACGAATGTTATATGAGCGAACAGAAACAACGTAAAAAAATGGCGAAATAATACAAAATAATCTAGAAACTTTCTGATAGTAAACACCTCCCAAAAGCCTTTAAGTTCATCGAAGCCGACAATATTTCTGAAGCCAAAATGATATAAATAAAATTGAACTGATGCGGTCTTCAAATACTGGAGATATGGTATCAAGAAGATATACAAAAAGGTAACCAAAAGACAACGTCTTGTTTTAAACTATTGTCTAACTAAAATTTGAGCCGATATTAACATGTGAATAAAATTAACATTATTATTCGCTTGACGAAGATGAATAATATTCCATGATCTGGGTACAATTCATAGATATGAAATGTCTCTCACTTACCAATTCAACAGTTGTTTTTTGCTTTGCATTTGCTGGTTATAGTTCTAAACACACACACACACACCACACTCACACACCACACACACATATATAATATAGTATTAAGTAAGGTGAGTTATATATATAATAGTAGAGATAGAGTATTAGTAGATGATTATATGTATATAATAGAATATAGAGACATTTTAAAACAGACAGTAAGCCTTACGAATAATATATTGAAAATAATACGAGAGCTAAATATTAAGAATAGGGAGATTATAGATAGAGAGAGAGGAATATTCTAGGAACAGAGGATGATATGAGATGAAGTAATTATAAGTAATCAATTGAGAAATAAGTAGATATAAAATAGATAGAATTGAATGAAGTAATTATATATAGTAATGAATATATGATTAGGTATAAGATATACATGCATTTAATCCGAGCGATATATATATATCATATGATATATAGTGAGATAGTAGATATAAATGGCCTAGAGGTAATATAAAATAAATAATGATATATATAATTAAAAAATATTAATTAGATAGAAATGATATATAGATTAATAAGATAATATATGGCTATATATAAATAATTATATAGTATTAGATTAATATATGATAATTATTAAGAGCATATAATATATAGATAGATATATATATATTTTACCCCATTATATTATTGTATAAAATATATATATATAATTATATTAAAATATTATATAATATAATTAGACTAGATATATATATTTTCCAATATAATATATATCCTTATATATATCTATATATAAATATATATCTTTCGTTTCATGTTTTATCCATATCATATTATTTATAATAATTATACATATAAATTATATATATTATAATTAATATATTAAATAATATATATATATATAAAGATAAAAATATATAATCTATTATATTATATATATAAAATAATATTGTATATATAAATATATATATATATATATTAATATATTATTATATATATTATTATAATATAAAATATCTTATATATGTTTATTAATAAATATATAATATTATTATATATTATATATATATAATATAATATATTATTAAAATAATTTAGATAATATATATAAATATAAATATAAAGTATTATATATATAATATATTATTATATAATATTATATATAACTATATATTATATAAATATATTATAATTATGGAATAAATATTATTATAAATAATATATATAATAAAAAAAAAAATATTATATAATATTATAATTGATTATTATAAAATATAATAATATAAATATTATATTATTATTAAAATAAATATATATATATATAATTTTAATTAATAATTTATTAAATATATTAAAATATATTATAATATATATAATAAAAAAAATATATATTAATTTAAAAATATGATATATAATATAAAAAATATAATATAATATATTATATATATAATTAATACCAACAAATAATATTATATAATGTATATATATTAATATATAAATTATTAATTTATATAAATTATAAAATATAATTATCTCGTTCCTAATGTTTTATCATAATTTTCAATCCCCAGTACCACTTATATTTATTTCGCTTTCGCCGTAAAGATTTTATCAGAATTTTACCCATTTATTTTGTTTAAATCTTAATGCATGTTTTAGCTTTATTTTATATCTCGATTTCGACTAGTATTTATCTTATCTCATCGTAATGATTGTCGTGTATTTAACCATTCAGTCAATTTTATTAAGAGACGAGGGCATCTATTTATAATTCTAAAATTTTTCCATTACAGTTTTCGTCACTGAATTCAGCCTGGCCATCCGGTTATCTACCTCAAGATATTTCGCATTAAAGAATATCCAACCTAACCCTGGCATCATTATGCATCATCGTGTTACGATTTCCAAACAGACGGCCCCATTACTGTGACATCATTATATGTCACGAGAAGGGAAGGCCAGAAGGCCTTATTTATGAAAGACAATCCCCGTCCTGTGACGGGAGAAGTTTTGCATGTCCCTTGAAACACAATCCTTCTTTGTTCCTGATGTTACTCCTAGCTTCGTGTTTTCCCCTTTGCCTGCTTATAATCACTCTCTCTCTGTCTCTGTCTCTGTCTCTCTCTCTCTCTCGTCTGTCTGTCTGTGTGTGTGTGTCTCTCTCTCTCTCTCGTTTATAACGAAGCACAAGTTAATTTATAAATTACGACCTTCAGCATGACAGGATGAGGTCCAAAGTACCGTTTTAATCGAAGTCAGTAGATCATCAACTAAAGTTAAATGGGCTTAATCAACAAAGCACCCAATAGGCTCAAACATCCACAACAAGGTGTGATCAGACATCTAGCTTACTCGGAGAGCGTGCTAAAATCTATGGTCAAATAGCTCGTTGTTTCACCATCAAAAATTAAAATCAAAACGCTTTATTTTATTTGAGATATTTATTCTCTACTGTTTAATATACACATTATTCATTCTTTACATTTTCATTCTAATAAATAAACTTAAATTTCCTATCCTAAAATGCATGTATCTTTAACTCAAAGCGAAACACCCTTTTCAGACCTTTTTAGGCTTTTTCCATAGACCTTTCCCAACTCCTCCAACAAAAGAACAACAACAGCAGCAGCAGCAACAACAACAATAATAAAGTAGTTTATAGGCTTACTCCTCGCCTAAGGGAAAATAAAATTATTATTATTATTATAGAAGATGAACCCTATTCATTTGGAACAAGACGACAGTGGTCGTTGATTTGAAAATTCAAACTTCCAGAGGAAATGGAGTGTTTTTTTGGAAGAAGTAACGAAAGGCAACAGGAAATCCAAAAGAAAAAAAGAGAGATCACATTAGAAAAACAAAAAATAAAGACGTATATATAAGTAAACTATGCAATATACTTAAGGAGAACTGCTATATGGTTGTAAATCATTTTCACTATCCACAGAAGCTGTTACTGGAGAGACAATTCTCGAATCTTTCCAATATTTCGTTCCAGACGCGGAACTGAAATTGAGGGGGACCGGAGATAATGAAGCTCTATTTATAAGTTGATTGGATTCCTGGAGTTAATACTAACTGGGACCGGAGGCGGATATAAGCAACTCCTTAATAGCGTCTTCCCCGTTTGGTAACAGCACACCGAGGTATACTGATTATAAGTCTAGGTCACAGGTTCCCGTCCCGTAAACTACCCCCCCCCCCCCCCCACCCCCCCCCCCCCCCCCCCCCACCCTCCCACCCCTAAATGGTGGCTGGCAGTTGAATTTTGGATAATAATAATAAAATATTAATAATAATAATAATAATATTCAGGAATATTCGTGTTCCCTCCTATTTCCATGAATAAACAAACCAGCATTTGCACCAAGTCATCAACAACATTTAGCAAATGCCATTCTTTATGGTTTAATTGTTTTTATGCCATTTGCAGAGCAGAGGAAAATTATTGTAATAGTCTTGCCCCAGATATTATAATTATAAACATTTTATGAATTACTGGCTGGATATTGCTTCAGAACGTCCTAAATATTATTTTGCTGAAATATTTTGCAATGGGAAATGATGCATCAATACTCAAAGCGGTTTATGCTTTTTCTGCCTTCAGGCAAATATGGAATTACAAAGGCTTAATGTAATCATTAGTACGAGAGGAAGATAATATTAATTTTATCTAATAAATTCAGTTTGGTAAGAAGCTTAATTATATTGTAACTTTCATCATTATTATTATTAAGTCATACCTTAGAAAGGTTTAATGTGATAAATAGCACGAAGACATTTGATATTTATTTTGTCTAATGATTTCAGATGGGTATTATGCTTACTTATATTGCAGCATTGAACCATTAAATCGTATTTAAGGTTTGTACCTGTATTTTCATTATAGCTAATAAGGCATAACTGAGATTTATAGATAAATTAAATTTATGGACTAAGACAAAAGATTTATTATTACTACATCCTTAAGAAATTAACTTGTATTTCTGGCCTGTTTCTGCATTTTCATTAATAATATTAAGGAATGAATGAGATTGATAGACAAAATGTAATAAGATGCAAGGATAATAATATTAGGGTAGTATTAGCGTAGCAATGCATCGCATCTTCACTTGAGTTCTACAGACTATTGCACTTGAAGTTTTTGTTTGACGTCGTAACTAAAGGACACCAGTTTTTTTCCACTTACAGTTTTTGGTTGATGTCATAAGTAAAGGACACCATTTTTTTCTACTTACAGTTTTCGCTCGATGTCGTAACTAAAGAACAAAATTTTTTTCCACTTACAGTTTTGCTTAATGTCATAACTAAAGGACACCAGGTTTTTTTCCCACTTATAGTTTTTGCTTGATGTCGTAACTAAATGACACCAAAAATATGTTTATCCTTTTTCAGTTTTTGCCTGATGCCGTAACTAAAAGACACCATATTTTCTACTTACAGGTTTTGCTTGATGTCGTAACTAAAGGGCACCATTTTTTTTTTCTTATGGTTTTTGCTTGATGTCGTAAGTAAAGGTCACCGTCTACTTACAGAGTTTTGCTGGATGTCGTAACTAAAGGACACCATATTTTCTACTTACAGTTTTTTCATGATGTCGTAACTAAAGAACACTATATTTTCTACTTATAGTTTTTGCTGGATGTCGTAACTAAAGGACACCATATTTTCTACTTTCAGTTTTTGCTTGATGTCGTAACTAAAGGACAGCATCCAACCTTTTTGTGTAGTAATTTATAAATCATCCTGTCAAATCAGTTGAAGCAACCCACGTTTGTAAAAGCTTCTTTAAATAGTAACTCTCGAGTCGTGCGACTTCTTAAGCGGCTGCTTCCGCCTCACCGAGCTTAAAACTAATAAATTTGGAAGAGAGCGAAAACAACATTGAGAGGAAAATCCTTTAAGCTTGGTGAAAGCTGGAAGCTCCCTTGGGAATTGGCTTTCCATGAACCGTTTTGCTCCCGCGCGATGCAGGAAGGCCATCCAGGCCGAAAAAAATAATGGAACCACTTTTCTCTCAAATTTTCAGCGATTTTTTTCTTTATGTAGCTTTGCAAATGTAAAGTTATGGCTTTGTTAGAAATGTATTCTTTTGTTTTTCTCTTTCAGAATGGATTGGGAATAAACCCATTTTACTATTACATATTTATTGGTTGGTTTGTTCACGTTGTTATATAATTTTAAGGTTTTGTTAGAGATTCAATCTTATGGTTTTGTTTTCAGAATGGATTGGAAAATTATAATCCATTTTCCTATCCAATATTCAGTGGTTGTTTTGTTCACGTTTGTTATAATTTTAAGGTTATGACTTTGTTAGAGATGCATATTTCTCAGTGGAATGGGAAAATTATAAAATCCGTTTTCCTATCCAATTTTAGTGGTTGTTTTGTTTTTTTACGTTGTTTTTGTAATTGTAAAGTTATGACTTTTTCATTGGAGATCAATCTTTTGGTTTTTTACAGGAAGCGGAGTTCTATCAAAATACCGGGTTCGATTCCAGGTGTGGATAGCCCTCCACACACGATCTGTTAAATTAAACCCATTGGGATTGTTTGATCTATGGAGGGAAATCCCCGGGGGCCAGTCCCTTCCGGTCCCTAGATGCTGCGCCTTTCGTCCTTTTTACTTATACACCTTTCATATCCTCTTGCTTCATTTTTAATTCCCACCACCTTCTCCTAACAATTGTATCAAAGTGCAACTGAGAGGTTTTCCTCCTGGTACACCTTTCAAACCTTTTTACTCTCATTAGTTCCTCACTGGACGAGTGGGTTACGTGGTGATTTAAAATTCATTTCTCGATATAATGTGGTTCGGATCACACAATAAGCTGTAGGTCCCGTTGCTAGGTAGCCAGTTTGGTTCCTATCCATGTAAAAAATATACTAATCCTTTGGCCAGCACTAGAGAGCTATTAATCAGCTCATTGGTCTGGTTAAATTAATACTTAATTTCCTATTCTCAATTTCCCTTTAAGGGCTGAATGACCTCATAGGTCCCAGCGCCTGGCCTTTGGTCTCAATGATATATCCCAATTCCATTTCCTAAATAAATACATGATAAGTTATTCAACAGGTGTGTATTGCTAACAATGTGAAAACTTGTCAGGGGGACGGCAACCTTATCTGGTAATATAATAAACCACGAAAATAATTTCTTGGGCTAACAATTTGCATCCAGAACTCATCTTGGGGATTTATTATCCTGCACTTGATTCCCTGCAACAAAAGTCTTCCTCGGCCTTTTTTGGCTTAAATCATCCCTTTATTACCACGGCGGAAGCTTCTCAGATATCATTAGAGATCAGAAGCTTATCGAGTTAGCTCAAGAAGACCTTGGCTGAAAAAATAATAGAGAGAGAGAGAGAGAGAAAGAGAGAGATAAATACCAGTAATTAAGGCGGATATGGAACTCAGCTGAAACTGCGTGAATGAAAGGTAACAAGCAAATTGCTGTTTTATATATATATATATATATATACCTATATATATATATATTATATATATATATATATATATATATATATATATATATATATATAGATACTATATATATATATATCTATATATATATATATAGTATATATATATATATATATATATATATATATATATATATATATATATATACAATATATATACATAGAAACTTGTGAACTAGTTTATTCTATAACCTCTTTTAATATCTTAAGAAAAAAAAAAACCTCAGCTGTATAAAAATGCGTGTTTACTGTTGGTGGGTAATATCGCCCCCCAATCCCAATACCCCCCCCCCCCACCACCACCCCTAAAAAAAAACCAATACTGTGAAATTCCTTCAAGAAACCTCATTTCATCATTCCTCGTGAACCTCTTTCTATTTATCTTTACTTAGTGGTTTTTCACTTGGCAATAAAAGAATCTAGGCAAACTAAGCAGTATACGTGATATACGAACTTCTATTACAGAGAAACAAACACTGTCAGCCCACCACAAGAATTATCAGTTGTTGAGCTTTCGATATAGAAGTGTTCGGTCACTGAATTGTTATGTCATTGTAGAGTATGACACTTGTCGAGTGATGGGAGTCGGAAATGCTACTACGTGTGTTGCTCCTGTGTTTCGGATGCATTTCAAATGGAATGAATTTAATCCTTGAGAGTGAGTGATTTTAGTGATTAAAGAACACGGACGCAGCTAAGATATATCGTGTAGTAGTTCGTCGACAACCCCGTTTATTATTATTATTATTATTATTATTATTATTATTATTATTATTATTATTATTATTATTATTATTATTATTATTATTATTATATATATATATATATATATATATATATATATATATATATATATATATATATATATATACATACATATATATATACATACATATACATATAAATATGTATGGATATATACATTTGTATATATATATATATATATATATATATATATATATATATATATATATATATATATATATATATATATATATATATATATATATGTATATATATATATATATATATATATATATATATATATATATATATATATATATATCTATATATATATATATTATATATATATATATATATATATATATATATATATATATATATACAAATATATATACAAATATATATATATATATATATATATTATCTATATATATATATATATATATATATATATATATATGTATATATATATATATATATATATATATATATATATATATATATATATATATATATATATATATATATATATATATATATATATATATATATATATATATATATATATATATATATATATATATATATATATATATATATATATATATATATATATATATATATATATATATATATATATATATATATATTTGTGTGTGGTGTGTGTGTGTGTGTGTGTGTGTTGTGTCAGTTCTTTTTTAAGTACGATTGGCACTCCCCTCAGCTTTAAAACATTTACTGCAATCGTACGTTCACAGCGGATCTGAATTGTATTTTTTTTCAATATGCAATTATTGCCCTTTGGAACTATTTTCCATTGTTTCAGCTCGCACCCAATTTCCAACAGTTTTAGCCGATCAGCTTCAACTCTCATCATTTTTCGTTGGTCGTTCTGTGGCAAAAATAGTGCCGCTATGGATTCGGATATTGTACTCTACTGTTTTTTCCTATTCGGCCTCGGATATAATGACTTTATGATCGCTTTCTTCAAAAAAGGAGTAAATAAATAAATAAAAAGAAATAATTAAATAAATAAAAAAAATAGAAAAATACTAAATAATACACACATGTTTTCATTATGGAAACGGAATTAGGTCATCGAACCGAAAGCTGTCTGAAGTTAACAATGTCATTTCTTTAAAAGTCGAGTCCCCTTGGTTGACAACATGAAATTGTAAAATGATATGAGAGAGAGAGAGAGAGAGAGAGAGAGAGAGAGAGAGAGAGAGAGATAGGTTACAAATGCCAAAATGTTTGGGCTCAATAAATAACAAGTAAGCGATGCACAGAACGACGGGAGTATATATGCAAAAAAAAAAAAAAAAAACATGGTTGTAATTATTTTAAACTGGTCAAATGGTCTGATCATATGAAGAGAATTGGAAGACATTAGGCTGGTGAAAAAGAAGTTCATGAATCATAGTCCCAGCAGAAGGCCTTCGAAGAGGTTGGCTTGCAAAGGGATGAACAGGTAAGAGTGTTATATGTTAATGTCTTACTGTTCAGTTAACTAAAAAGACACCTGCAGTGGTAAGGTCATCAGCCAATTGTGGCTTTTACAGTTGCATATGTATCTGGTTAAAAACGGGACTAGTAGAATCTTCATATATATACATACATATATATATGAGTGAATTTTATATACCATCACGGTGATTTGTATACAAGCATTAAGGTACGTCACTGCAGTTCCTAAGTTCCTGTATTCCCTGATTCGAACCCACGAACGACGAACTTATTATCAACTAAATATTCCTTTTCGGTTGACATATACGAAGATATAATCGAGGCAGGCGAATTGGATATTAAACGACTTTTGTAATTTCTGCTTTTATATATTTAAATACACACACACACACACACACACACACACACACACACACATATATATATATATATATATATATATATATATATATATATATATATATATATATATATATATATATATATATATATATATATGTTGTGCCCTTTTAAAGGTAGAGTGTTCGAGTTATGTTCGCTTATCTGCTTCTTTCTTTCTTAATGATTAGTTCTGCAGTCTTGTTCTATTCTTAACTTCATGCTTTTTCTTAACGTTAGTTCTGGATTAGTAATCTTAGTCGGCTTAGCCTCTCAGGAGAAGTTTGAATGAGACAAACGTAAGAGTTTCTCTCTTTACTGTTGCAAAGAATAAGAGTTACAACTACAAAACTTATAAATCTATTTTTGGACCCTGGCAATATTTCTACTTCTTTACTGAACGACGGCTGCCGGTCCTCTCTGTCTTCTTCTGTCTTTCTGAAATTTAGCCATCCTCGGTTGGAATTCGGCAGCACCTCCTTAGGCGGTGTAGGTTCTGGTTCTCCGCCCAGCTGGATTCGTGATTCGTGGAGTGTCTTTCTTATCTTTCCCTATGTCCTTTTAGGTGGGGTTAACATGTTAATTCCTCCTTTTCCAGGCGGAGTCAATAATTTATCATGTTAATACCGTTCCTCCTGGAGGTGGAGCTGCATTCTCGATAGAAGCTGAATAAGTCTGGTACGAGGTCACAGGTCAAAGATTTTATGACGGTCTTGAAGATTTTAATTATGATGGTGTTATGTGGTCCAACTTCTTATGACTAAGGTTTTGTTGATCATTCTGGCTCACACACCAAAGGTAAACTCTCTCTCTCTCTCTCTCTCTTCCTTTTTCTTTCTATTTCTCGTTATTTTCACTGTACATATTTTGATTTTTCTCTCTCATTCTTTCTCTTCTCTTTCTAATTAGTTTTACTGTACTTTGACTATTCTATCTCGTCTCTCTCACCCCCTCTCTCTCTCTCTCTCTCTCTCTCTCTCTCTCTCTCTCTCTCTCTGTTTTTACTCTATCCTTATTATTTCTTATGGCTATCATTAGATCTGTATACATACACACACACACACACACACACACACATATATATATATATATATATATATATATATA
>NC_061110.1:17252057-17257057 GCF_015104395.2 Macrobrachium nipponense | reverse complement strand
CCATTGTCATATTCAGAGGCCATTATCCGTGCGTGGAAGGGACGCTGCCTCGAATAAAAATCATAATACGATGCATAAAAAAGCTTTGCATTTACAATGAAGAGATTGCCAGTTCTCCAAATTAAGGCGCGATGTGAAATCTGAAGAATTTTTCCAACCATTTTATTTTGAAAAAAAAAAAATCTAAGTATCATGCTTGAGATTCGTATTAGTTAACGTTAACATACATACATACATACATACATACATACATAAATACATCCATACATACATACATGAAATGTTTTGTTCCTCACGTTGCACTACACCCAAAATAACCAGTTTTTAAATTATACACAAACTCGCAGCATTTTTTATTATTGTGGACCTCTTAGAAAACAATAACATTAGTGTTGTTTTTTTCCTTAATTTTAGTGTGACTATTTTTAAACTACCCTCTCCAAATCCAGCTCCCGAATCACTAATTAACTACAGCACATTTTGCAAAGGTAAATCCTATCCATTTTCTATAATTCGCTCCCCTAACATGAAGTTAAAAAGTGTTTACATTAAAGTTTGTTTTAATGCAAAGGCAATGGGTGGTACTCTTGCGGACAGATGGGAGCATTTCACAAAGCAATATTTTAACTTACTAAAACCAAGAAAATCTCCCCATTTATTTGTTATAAGATAAAGCTGGACCGAAATTTGCTTCTCCTGTCTACTTTAAAAACATTTTGAGAGTAACCTGACCTGTGCACAATTAAATTATAGAGAGAGAAGAGAGAGAGAGAGAGAGAGAGAGAGAGAGAGTTAGGTATCTATGTGAAATCCCAAATATAGTAACTGTGGCACGATTCATTAAACTAATTCGTTACTTTCATTCGTCATTTTAAGGAACAAAATCAGCTTTGTGTTATTTATGTAGTTAATGAGTAATGCGAAACTCATTAGTATTTATCTTTAAACAAATGAAATTTGAATGAGCAGGAAATAGAATATGGCGGCTTGGAAGATAAGCTAATACTACACATGTCTCGTATGAACGTGTCCACTTCAAAGATGTTTTCTGAAAGGGCAAAACTAAACTAGGCAAGTTTCTGAATATATCCATTCAACTGATGAAATCTTTAGTATTCGTTTCACAAAGTAGTCCTCCTTCCTCTTCTTCTTTCTCTACAAGCTTGTCCCTATTTAGGGTCGCTGTAATGGTTTTTCAACACATTCCTCCATCTCCTCCGGTCCAGTGCATCCTCCTCGCTCAATCCCAACTCCCTCATATCTCTCCTCACACAGTCATGTCCATCGCCAATTTTGGTCTGCCTAACCTTCTCCCCCTACCTGGGTAGTCCCATCTCCATCATCTACCTTATCGGTGGTCTTCTTCCTCTCATCTGTTTATATGTTCATACCATCTCACTCTCCTTTCCCTCACCTTGTTTGAAGCTGGTGCTGTTTTGAGAGTGTCTCTAACGTGATCGTTCCTAAATTTATCCTTTCTGGTAAGTCGCAAAGTAGTCCCCCAAAAAAATATAATCCATAAATGGGAAGGTTATTGCATTAAAGTGTCTATTTTTTATATTCAGAACTTAGGAAGTTGGTTTACCACATCTAGCCAAAGGAAGTCGTTATACATAAAAGCGTTCAAGTAACGAGAATCCCTCCGCTAACAAAGATAAAAGGGGAAAAAAGCGTATAAATTAACAAGTCGACAACAGAGTCATTATAGCATAATAGCGAAGCTATCTCCTTTAACAAGTCCACAAATTTTCGGTAAGCGTCCCCAAACGGGCACATCCTGTCCCTTCCATTATTCCAGGACGTTAAGGGAGGTCCGTTTAGAGACCGTTCTTTTTGCAAGAATTACGGAGACTGCAAATGTCCCAAATTCCTCTAATTTGTAGTCCCAACGGGAAGGAGTGGGCTGGGTGGGAGGAGGGGTGAAGTCCCAACAGGAAGAAGTGGATTAGGTGGGGGGAGGGATTAAGTCCCAACAGGAAGAAGTGGACTTGGTGGGGGGAGGATTAAGTCCCAACAGGAAGAAGTGGATTGGGTAGGGGGAGGGGTCAAGTCCCAACAGGAAGAAGTGGACTTGGTGGGGGGGGAGGGGCCCGGGTGTCACGCCACAGTATCTGAAGCTGTGAAATTCTTATTCCTGCTGCTGTATCTAGAATAGTTAATGGAAGTTTTTAATCTGTTTTTTTAGAATGTATAATTATATGCCAGCCAACAGGGTGGTCAGGTCTTTGCGAAAGGCCTGTGTCTAAAAAAAAAAAAAAGATAAAAATCAGGAACTATGCAAATAATTTTTTTCTATTCTATTAATTCTTATCTACACGCCCGTTATGGAGATCATACTTCACTCGGTATTAAAACAATTACAGGGCCTTAGTATTCAGCGAACAGGAAATGATATCTAGCACTGATCTATTATTATGTACGAATCACCACAAGTAGCGAAGATTTTAATCTCTCTCATTAAAGAACTAAAACAACGTAGAGTTGTGGAAATGCAAAATAGCTGACATTGATGCGTAAGTGTCTAAAACTTGCAGACTTGAAGGGGCACGAACGCCAAGAGACAAGGGGTTGCATATGGCATGGCAACAATGGCACAATGGATAGTCTGTTTCCGAGATCATGCATATACATGTGTTGACAAAGTACTGTGGAGACACCTGCAAAATATTTGTTTACGTATGAATATGTCATGTACGTTTTATTAAACATAGGAAGCAATACTGTGCCCCGGGATTTGTAAGACGAGGAAATACTCTGAGGTAAAGTGTAATGATAAATTCAGTTATAAAAAAATGAAAAACAAAAGCTATCGTCAAATCGCAAGATTTAATACAGAATGAGTAAGATGAGAAATATTCCGAAGTGAAAATTAATATAATCCCAGAATAGTAAAAAAAGAAAAAAAAAGGGGGGAACTCTGTCCTAAAATAACAAAAGAAACTAAACTCATCCGGCTGAAAAAATCCCTCAAGATGAAGAAATAGGTAAAGAGGGCAGGGCCGTACCATGGCCCATAGAACGAACGAAAAAAAAAAAAACCTTATAAGCTTATGTTGAAATGAAGGTCTAGAATTTCTGTGGGTCGCAAGAAGTCAAGTCTCTATAACAAGATCTACAGCCGTTCATAAAAGGAAGTGACCCAGCTGGGAGCATTTTGAAAATCAGAAAAGTTTTGGTACCTTTGAACAAAAAGAGGGAAAAGATGAAAGATGGAAAAAGCCTTTTCGTTGGCTGTTTTCTTTCAATAGGGAGCGTGTGTGTGTGTGTATGCATTTATACATACATATGTTACGCGTATATAAGTATGTACATATTATAATTTCTCTTAATTACATTTTGCTCTATTGTTGAACGAAGACTTTTTTTTTGAGAAGTCGAATTATCTCTCTCTCCTCCCTCTCTCTCTCTCTCTCTCTGTATATATATATATATATATATATATATATATATATATATATATATATATATATATATATATATATATATATATATATATATATATATATATATATAGTATATATATATATATATATATATATATATATATATATGTATTTATATATACATATGTATATATATATGTATATATATATATATATATATATATATATATATATATATATATATATATATATATATATATATATATATATATATATATATATATATATATATATATATATATATATATATATATAATAATAGTAATAATAATAATAATCTAATAATAATAATAATAATAATAATAATAATAAACATATTAGTACAAAAGGCTTTCCCTGTAGAGTTGCACTTTACATTTTTCATTTCATGGCTAGATTGTCTGCAACTTCACCAGCTCTGCAAAATTCAGTTTGCCCTGTTTGTTAACCTCTTGTTATATATTGTTTCATATTCGTGATTGTGCCATGTGTCAAAGGCAAGAAATTCCCTTCCCTCCTTCAGGAAATTGGACCGTTTTATGTTGTCGGGATTCCTTTTATACAAACCAAATTGCATTTAGCCACCAATGAATCTTATGCAAAAATTCTGCGCGAGAGTGTGCACTTGTTCAATGTGCAAATGCATTCACAGCTGCGAATGTTTTTTTGCTCGTCGGCTTGTTGCAACCAAATTTCGAAGATCTACGTGCAGTATATTAAAGAAAATATTCGAAATAGAAACAAAAACCAAAGAGAGAGAGAGAGAGAGAGAGAGAGAGAGAGAGAGAGAGAGAGACTACTGTTTATATATCACCTGCATAAATGTGCCACCGATTGCCTGTGCATGTTCGCGTTTCGAAATCCCTATACATGTTCCAAATGCAGGGAGGTGGCATACATAAACCAGGGTTAAACCTAAAAGGTAAAAGGTGATATATTATTTATTTCCTTGAGACTGGAAGGCAATTTAGAACGTCTGGGTTATAACACAAATAAAATACCTCACCTACAGTAAAATATGATCAGTTTTTAATTATTCGACCTCAACGTAATGTAATTCCTTAAGTTTTACTTTATTCTGTGTTATATGTGTTATGTTTGCATCTGCTTTTTAGTATTTTTTTTTTCACATTCCTCTCCTTAATTGGGTTGGAGCGACTCCCTACTGAGACGTTACTGTTTTGTTTCAGTGCTAAGAATGATAATTTCACCAATTTAAGATGACATTGCCTTGCTTATGCAATTTCCGCTATGCGTGAATGTAGCTAAATCTTCTTATCAAATTAAAATTCAAATCCTTATTCACATGCAATACATATAATCACATGAATTACATATGTTTAAAAAAATGACAAAATTATAGAAATAAAATCTCACTAAACAAAGAGATTGTCTGAGGTAAAAATAGTTTCCTCTGCTTCTTAACAGGTTATCATGATGTTCTCCTTACAGTCTATCAATTCTTTAATGAAATTGATCCTCCATGTATCTTCACAATCATCATGATAATAGAATTACAGATACAGAAATCTCTCTTGCAGTAAAAAAAAAAAATTCCCAAAAACTATCAAAAAAGAA
>NC_061110.1:17239557-17242057 GCF_015104395.2 Macrobrachium nipponense | reverse complement strand
AGGTAATATTCCTTCCTTCTTGAGTTCCCTTGTCTTAGTAGTAATTGTAAAGGTATCCTTTCACAAGAACTTGCTGTGAACATATCGACGAATTGTACCGATGGTAAAAGAGTCGAACATCTTCAGCTGGCTGTGTGGAATGAGATGTACTGAATCTGATGAGGGCGGTGCTAATGGTGATGGCGATGGAGCTCTTGATAGTGCTGGCGATGGAGGTGTTGATGGTAATGGGACTGTGATGGTGGTGGAGTTGGTTGTCCTGTTAATTGGCCATGAATGTATGGTGCGCCATGAACATCTGACGAACGGCATTCCTTGTCATATCCGTGACATCAGCAACTCGGTCATACGGTCTGTTTGGGTAAAAAATATATAAAGAGATAAAGAGAGAGGTTTTTCGATAGATAATTACACGAGGACAAATATTTTTTTTACCCAAACAGACCGTATAACCAAGTTGCTGATGTCACGGATATGACAAGGAATGCCATTCGTCAGATGTTCAGGCGCACACTACATTCACGGCCAATTGCAGGACAACCAACTCCGCCACCATCACAATCCCATTACCATCAACACCCTCATCGCCAGCATTATCAAGAGCTCCATCGCCATCAAAAGCTCCCTCGCCATCACAATTAGCACCGCCCTCATCAGATTTCGTACATTCTCATTCACACAGCCAGCTGAAGATGTGTTCGACTCTTTTACCATCGTACAATTCGTCGATTTGTTCACAGCAAGTTCTTGTCAAAGGATACCTTTACAATTACTACCCTGACAAGAGAACTCAAGAAGGAAGGAATATTGTCTGAAGGCACATCGGACACTTTGTTTTGGAGAGTATTTCACGAGATGGGATTCTGATAATGCATAATATTCAAACTATACATGTCTGTGATGGTACGCCATTAAACTGACATGATACCAACCTATTTCATCCAATCTTCAGTTTATTATTGTCCTTCTTCCCCCTTGTAGTATGTTAAGAGTCGCAACACAAAAGTATTACGACAACCTTGTGGACAATGGTGGTGAAGCATTCTAGACATGAAATAAAATCAATAATAGGCAGTAGCAAGGTGTCAGCAGAGCCCTTGTCAATGCCTGTATCTAACAGACGTGTACCTTCCGTAACACGATCACCTCGCTGAGTCTCTGACTGCCATCAGAGATTTTTATTTTCTGTCCTCTTTTTCGTAAGATTACATATTATTAAATAATAAACACAAGTGAAGCTAAAAAGAGTTTATTCAAACATAATAACCAATCAGTATTTTAGATTCCATTAAGAAACAGTATAATTCACCACAACTTATATTATTTCATAACCATACAGAAACGGGGGCGTGGCAGGTGTAACGTCACGGGTCCCCACGTCATGGTCGACACACGTCTTTCTGCGCCTAGTTGCCAGGTCTTAATTTCCGTTTTCACCATGCCACAAAATTTGAGATGACATTCTCGATATAAAGTAAGACAATAATGCGGAGTAGATGCTTGAATCCATTTTTCTTAATTATGTCGGTGTCTCAAACTCTGGTGGTTTCGGTTTCACATTAATCAGAAGCCTAGTTCATTAGTTATATTAAAAAAGGAGGGTGTCATGGGCCTTGAAATAGTTAGTAGATTAATCACTTAGATTAGTCATTTATGTTAATCAGTTGTATTAAGTGCACATATATTGATCATAATTATATGAATCCATATATATATATGTATAAATAAATCAGGTAGCCTATAATCAATCTGTTACCTTTTATCTTACCAATAACTGCAGTTAGCATAAAAATCAATAAATCAATTACTCAATCAATTTATATATGATTTTTATCAGTTAAAATATGATTTTTATCATGTTAATCTTTATTTTATGCAATTATCAGGAGTACATTAGTAATTTCTGTAGCATATGTATCTTAATGAGATGAAGTGAAAAACTGTATCAGTATATATCACGTGATCACTATTATTTACGAATATCATCATATGCAATATATCTTATATCTTATTACTTGAATCTATATTTGTGTACACCATGAATTTTTTTACTTATAAGTATTTTCTACATCTCTATATTAATTCACCATAGTGTCTGTATCACACTCCTATAAGTCAAATTCAAGTTAAGCTTGAGTAATATTCAGTGGTTGGTTTTGTAGCCGACCGAGCAATTTATGTAAGTGTTACATAAGTAGAATATCTGGAATGTTATTCCATATATATAAAAAAACTAAAACTATGATTAATTAAAACCAGTGACCCAAGAGGTCAACCAGATTGCTTGCAGGAATGTGATCAGACCAGATACGATAAGTAGGCTATGATGATGTATACAATAAAGTAGGCTAAGATGACGTGTTGTAGTCAGTCAGTGTCTAGTTGTCGTCACCTGTGGTCATTCATTTGTTTGTAAACCATAGCCCAAGCGTCTTGCTTGAGGCAACCACCATGACCTATAATTCAAACGGCCTACGTGAATTGTAATCTATGTCATCTG
>NC_061110.1:17229557-17234557 GCF_015104395.2 Macrobrachium nipponense | reverse complement strand
ATATTATAGACTATATATTTCGTTGACCTCAGGTGATAGGTGAAGTCATTTGGGCTTTCCCTATAGTAGCTGACATAAAGAGAGTATCATCTACTGAATTGACAGTTACCTTTTAAAATATCCCACAGAGCATATGACCCCTATACTCAGAAACTACAACGACAGCCAAAATATATGCCACTCTTGTCTTATAATAGGTTTAACCAAAGATACTAAATTGAAAATATCAGTAGGATATAAAGCATTACATTTCAAATAATGGAAACTATTTTTATAGACCCCAAGAAACTAATAAGCGAAAATAAGCAGCGAAGTATCATATCTGTATCTGCCGCACCAGTGAACAAAGTATACAGGTAAGGCAATTTGCCAATACTGTTACTGACCTCACTGTATGAAAACTGTGCTCGGTGAGTCATTCAGTTCTATAACTCAATGTTGTTAACAAGAAACGGTGATTAGGAAGACACATCAAAAACATGTGGGGCCTGAGTAAGTAGGAAAGTTTACTGCAATACTCTCAAATATGTATGGAGGCATTATGCCATTTTTTTTTTACAGATACTTCGAATAATATATCAAGAATATCATGGTTATAATAAAAACTTGTTGTGAATTATGTTTATTAAGACACATAATACAAATAAACTTTGTAGAACAAAATGAGAACATTTTATGTCCTATTACAAAAAATATTAACATTTATACATTTATATTTTACAATTTTAATACCTTGACCATCCACCCATCTCTCTCAGTCACTTCCCTCAATCTGCCGGGCATCGAATGAATGAACATGGTTGAAAATTTGCTGCAGTCTCCGTCTACATATTCCCACTGAGATAGACACTGTGATTGATGGTAAAGCTACTGTTATACTTGTGTTTGGTTACCTCCTTCGCAATCTTCATTTGGACCCAGGGCATCAGCCATATGCTTGTAGTACGAAGGTGAAGAAGAGATGGACCGCCTAGGAACATAACTGTCGTCATGGTAGCAGAAATCCGTTGTCACGCAACTTTTCAACTTTTTTTTTAGCAAAGAGAGAGCCGCCAATTGCCTATAGGTTGGTTTGAATAGGTAAACTGGTTATAGTTGCTCTATGTGTTATAAATAATAATGAGCATTTTACCGGACATTCATTAGAGTTAAAGCCTTGATTATACCGAAAAAATTATAGCAAAAATCTCGTACTGATACCAGTCTTCATTTCAGTGTTACTGACCAAAAACGTGACTGCACTGTCTGTGAAACCCACAGTAAGAGAGCTTTACCAATTACAAATAAACATTACCTTTTATTCAGGCTTGGAGTAATTGTCATTTATCTGAAATGTTTTTAATTACACGTTTTGAAGTTAACTGTAATTGCGTTTTTTTTATGTATACTTAATGGTAATTGTTACTGAAAAGTTCAAATAATAAAGTACTTTATTTGAAATTGCTATCCTAGAGCAGCCCTCTTACTTTTCGAGAACTCATCTTAACCAAATGCAATAGAGAGATGTGTTGAGTCGCTATCCAATTTATTTATTATATTATTAAGGGAGAATCTTAACAAGCCAAACTACCAATTCAAAAAAAAATTTTGATTCCATTTATTTCGTTTTTTGTGCAAAAAGTTTTGTGAAATTTTTTTCCAACTATTTGAGTTTTGTATATCAGTATTATTTTCTTATAATCAGCATAATAATTTTCAACACAATAAACATACTAACAATTTACGTAGGCAAATCATAGGATGTTAACGATAATTTCTGCATGTCGAAAATATTTTAGATATGTTTGTTTTGTATTTGTAGTGTAAAAGGACATCAAACTCAAGTATAAAGTCTTTGCAACTATCTGCATTTTTTAAAGGGAATAGGTGTGCGAAATGTAATTGAGTAATAAATTTTATTTATGTATTTTGTAGCTGTGATTACAATTTTGAAATATTAAAATTGTGAAATTATACTAATGATTGTATTTGATATTGTTCCCCACCCATCTTGTAATTGAAGTTGTAATGTAATTCGATAACAGGTCAGGTAATTTGATTCTAATTGTAATAGACATAAAGCAAACGTAATTACCTAACCTGCTTATATTTCATAAGATATGCGACAGTAGCTACTTCATACGAAATGGATGTGCATAAAAAATAATGGGAAAAAAATAGAAAAAATTTTATGTATACATGGGAGAAAACTGATTAGAAATTCAGTGATTTTTCTACTACACTTCGGCTTCTCTCAGGATCAATGGGGTTCATGTCTACACCCTTATTTGGCCAGTCAACTAATTCAAATCCTTTCGACCTTAAAACCATTCCTGGACTATCGTGGCCGTATGGATGGGGCAGCCGTCATGAATGAAAATGACAGGACTAGTTGGAAAGGGATAATTCCGCTGGTGAAGTGAAGGGAGGAAGAAATCCTGAAGAATTTTAACGTATTTTCCACTTGGGGAAACCCTTCAGTCTTGGTGATATCACATATACCATGTAAGGAAATCCAGGCCCACACATTTACGGTTACAAGCCACTCCTGGCAACTTCGTAAATGTTTCCTCGGTGGTATCTGAAGGAAAACAATCTGAATTTTTTTTTACAATTTACGCGTTGCTTTCCGTTACAGGAAAAATAATGATATATCGTTTGGGGAAATGTGATGCTAAGTAACAACCACTGCATTAAAGATAATGTTTATTCATCTATGATGATTAATACTTATACAAGTTTGCTCCTCCAACCTCTTATACACTAAACAGCCCGGAAAGCAGATTAATGAAATTCACGTTAAGAGAGGAACACCACCACCTATAGTGTTCAAACAGACAATTAACAATTTATCATTATGAAGACATACAGAATTTTAAACGTTATCAATGACCTGAGATGTTGCAATGCCATAACAGCCAATCAATCAATCAGTCCCAATAATCGTGTGATTTATTATATCACTTTGTTCAGTGATAACGATATCACTGCTACAGCACCCCTATTACACGCTAGCAAGTTTTGTCACCCAATCATGGCTAGGCTGAGGTGGTGATAAAATTTTGATAGGTTATCTGTCCTCTGCTAGCAGTATTCGTTATAGTCTCCAAATGAACAGCAACATGTAGTTCTCCGGGCGCGATCGTCGCTCTACGAGAAAGTGGGCTTCCAATACGTACTGCTGCACAGCGTCTTGACGTCTCCCCTACAGCAGTAAATAAATGGAAAAGGAGCTACACTTAGACTGGGCAAATTGACCGACTTTGGATAGCATTTATTTATTTATTTCATTATTTATTAATTTTTTATACTATAAAATCTTATAAACCCGTGAAATTATAAAACCTAAGTTACAGTTGCCTTGGTCCTGTTGAACTCTAATAGTGATTCTTTCTCTTTACTTCCCAGAATACCAAATAGCGTTCCCATAAGTAAACAGGCTATAATTAATCTTGATTATCTAGGTATCTGCATGTTAATTACGTATTTCAGTTCGAAGAACTCCACCATGAATGACCACCCGTTAGGATAACGACGACATTCGACAAGCAGCAGAAGATCCTTTTACCAATACTATTGCTATTCCTGAACGTCTGGCATTAAATGTTTCGGCTATGACGGTGCTGAACGACGTCTGCATGAGGCAGGAATACCTCATAGAATTCTGCCAAGAAGGAATTTCTCGCCGAATGGCATCGTGCTGATAGGCTTGCCTTTGTTCAACAGTTTGTGGGGGAGAATATGGAATTTTGGTCTCGAGTAGTATGCAGTGACGAAAGGTCTTTTACTAGCAGAAGTCGCGGCAGACTACATAACTGAAGACCGAACAATATAAGTGAGTTTCAATAATCATTAATAACAGTCAGGCTATAATAAATAATAAGCAAGGGTAATATTATAATCGAAAGATAATAATTTTGTCAATAACCATGTATTTTCCGCTAATTGAATTATATTGCCACGAGAAGTGTGAAAATAAAAATTCTTCATTAGTTTCTACTATGGCCAACTTTCAGGCATTAAGCAAATGCATTATTAATGTTATGAATAATCACGTAGGCAATCTTATAATATAGAGTACAGCCTGTTTACTGAATTAAAGAATATCATATCATAACGGACCGTTGCAGATCAAACTTAATGCTATTATAACTATTAATCCTTGCAGATGAATAAACATGCTTAACTTATTGCAAGGGTTGTTACTTGGCATTTTACTTCCCCAAACGATATAGCATTATTTTCCCTATTACGAAAAGCAAAGCGTAAATTGTTAAAAATTAGATTTTTTCCCTTCAGATACTACAGAAGAAACATTTACGAGGTGACCAGGAATGGGCATGTCACAGTAAACGTGTGGGGCTGGATCTTCTTACATTGTATGGATGATATCACCAGGATTGAGTGGAGGTTCACTGGTGAAAAATACATTGAAATTCTTCAGGATATCTAACTTCTTTCACTTCAGCAGCGGAATTATTCCTCCCCACCTGCTCCTGTCATTTTCATTCACGACCGCTGCCCCATCCATACGGCCAGAATAGTCCAGGAATGGTTTCAAGGTCGAGAGGATCTGCAATAGCTTGACTGGCCAAGTAAGGATACAGACATGAACCTCAATGAGAATATTTAGGCTAATTTGGTAAAATGTTGGGAGCCTGAGAGGGAGAGGAGACCAGATCAACTGGAAGCTCTTCCACAACCGACCACAGATCGTCAGAAACCATGAATCTTCTATGCCTAACAGATTGCAAGAGGTGATCTAGAAGGAAGGTGGCTGGACTTCTCACTAATATTAAAAATAAATGTAAAAATTGAGTGTGTATATTTGATTTACCCCATGGCTTCCGCTGAACTTCCATGTCGTATGATGTAAAAAATATCGTAAACAGACCTATGCATATCGTTTAGCTCCAGGTCATGATTATTATTAGAAATGTGAATTTGATATCTTAAAGGAGTTCGAAATCTAAAGGGAATTTCGCTATCCTGAATTTTTTATCCTAATTTTTACTTTAAAC
>NC_061110.1:17207057-17224557 GCF_015104395.2 Macrobrachium nipponense | reverse complement strand
ATGAGGTCATTCAGAGCTGGAGAGGAAATTGTGAGTAGGTAGGTTTGAAAGGTGGAACGGGACGAAAACCTCAAAGCAGTTGCATTATGACATCCTTGTTAGGAGAGGATAGATAGCAAGATGGAAGAAAGATAATCTGAATAGAGGTAAAGTAAAAGGACAGTAAAATTAGGAGGTGTCTCCTCCTACTGCGAATGAGGTACAATAATGGCGATGAGTTACAAGAATGGGGGAAAGGTAAAATGGGGCAGATGCTGTGGCTGCATCTGCGAGCCATTATTTCTAGAGTTCGTGGTCTGCTTCTGTCTGGAAGTAGTATAGAATTTGATTCCCATGAATAACGTTGTCCATCTGTGCCCTGGTGTTCATTTGTGTACTGTTGTTCATTTACCTTTGTTCACTACCAATGTGGTATTTATATTCCCAATACTAATTTCCCACATTTTTAGAATTACATTTAAATATTGAGGTGTGAATTTCCTGGCTATAGTTCCCATTCACAACAAAATTTGACTCTTATTATTATTATTATTATTTTTTTTTCCCTCTATCACAGTCCTCCAATTCGACTGGGTGGTATTTATAGTGTGGGGTTCCGGGTTGCATCCTGCCTCCTTAGGAGTCCATCGCTTTTCTTACTATGTGCACAGTTTCTAGGATCACACTCTTCTGCATGAGTCCTGGAGCTACTTCAGCCTCTAGTTTTTCTAGATTCCTTTTCAGGGATCTTGGGATCGTGCCTAGTGCTCCTATGATTATGGGTACAATTTCCACTGGCATATCCCATATCCTTCTTATTTCTATTTTCAGATCTTGATACTTATCCATTTTTTCCCTCTCTTTCTCTTCAACTCTGGTGTCCCATGTTATTGCGACATCAATGAGTGATACTTTCTTCTTGACTTTGTCAATCAACGTCACATCTGGTCTATTTGCACTTATCAACCTATCTGTTCTGATACCATAGTCCCAGAGGATCTTTGCCTGATCGTTTTCTATCACTCCCTCATATTGGTGCTCGTTCCACTTATTACTGCAAGGTAGCTGATGTTTCTTGCACAGGCTCCAGTGGAGGGCTTTTGGCACTGAATCATGACTCCTTTTGTACTAGTTCTGTGCAAGTGCCGGGCATTCGCTTGCTATGTGGTTTATGGTTTCATTTTTTGTATTGCACTTCCTACATATGGGAGAGATGTTATTTCTGTTATCGTATTTTGAACATATATGGTTCTTAGGGCCTGATCTTGTGCCGCTGTTATCATTCCTTCAGTTTCCTTCTTTAGCTCTCCCCTCTGTAGCCATTGCCATGTGTCATCGCTGCCTAGATCTTTAGTCTGTCTCATTTATTGTCCCTGCATTGGTTTGTTGTGCAAGTCCTCTGTTCTGTTTGTCATTCTCCTGTCTCTGTATATTTCTGGGTCTTTGTCTACTTTTATTAGTCCTTCTCCCCATGCACTCTTTAGCCACTCGCCTTCACTGGTTTTCAGATATTGCCCCAGTGTTCTGTTCTCGATGTTGACGCAGTCCTCTATACTTAGTAGTCCCCTCCCTCCTTCCTTTCGTGTTATGTATAGTCTGTCTGTATTTGCTCTTGTGTGTAGTGCTTTGTGTATTGTCATATGTTTCCTGGTTTTCTGATCTATGGTGCGGAGTTCTGCCTTCGTCCATTCCACTATTCCTGCACTGTACCTGATTACTGGCACTGCCCATGTGTTTATGGCTTTTATCATATTTCCGGCGTTGAGTTTTGACTTGAGTATCGCCTTGAGTCTCGGCATATATTCTTTCCTGATAGTGTCCTTCATCTCTTAGTGTTTTATATCCCCTCCTTCCATTATTCCCAGGTATTTGTATCCAGTCTCTTCTATGTGTTTGATGTTGCTAACATCTGGTAGCTTTATCCCTCCAGTTCTCGTTACTTTGCCTTTTTGTATGTTGACTAAGGCTCATTTTTCTATTCCAAACTCCATCCTGATGTCCCCAGATACAATCCTTACAGTCTGGATTAGGGTATCTATTTCCTTGATGCTCTTACCATACAGCTTGATGTCGTCCATGAACATCAGATTGTTGATTTTGTTGCCTCTTTTCTTGAGTTGGTACCCGACATCCATCTTCCGTAGTACTTTTGTCCTGGGAATCATGGCTACTGCAAAGAGTAGTGGAGACAATGAGTCGCCCTGGAAGATATTAACCACTGCTAGTCTTATTCCAGAGCTTGTAAGTATTGTATTCCAGTTGTGCATTGTATTTTTGAGGAAGCTGATGGTGTTTTCCTCTGCCCCATATATTTTCAGGTATTCTATTAGCCATGTGTGTGGTATCATGTCGAAGGCTTTCTTATAGTCTAATCATGCCAAGCTTAGGTTGGTTTTCCTTCTCCTACTGTTCTTCATTACCATTTTGTCTATCAGGAGCTGGTCTTTTGTGCCCCTATACTTCCTTCTGCAGCCTTTCTGTTGGTGGGGATGGTGTTTGTCTCCTCTAGGTAGCTGTATAGCCTTTCACTGATGATACCTGTTAGTAACTTCCACATTATTGGTAGGCAGGTGATAGGCCTGTAGTTACTGGCTATATTTCCCATACTCTTGTCTTTTTGTAGTCATCCGTTTGGGTGCATGGTGATTTGAGATACAATGCTGGAGTTGTTCTGCTATTCGCGGGTGTAGGGCCTTGAAGTTTTTGAGCCAGTATCCATGGACTTCATCGGGACCTAGGGCCTTCCAGTTTGGCCTTTTCTTTAGTTGGTGTCTGACTGTGTCTGTCGTGATTTCTGTGAATCTTTGTTTTATTCTCCCTGTTTCTTCTTCCTTGACTTCCTGGAGCCATGTAGCATGTTTGTTGTGTGATACCGGATTACTCCATATGTTTTCCCAGAGTCTCTTACTTGGTTCGGCTTCAGGGATTTCTTGGTTGTTGTCTTCCCCTCTTAGTTGGCTGTGTATTCTTTTCTGGTTAGTTCCGAATAGTTTGTTCTATTGATATCCCTTATTCCTGTTCATGTACGGTTGGATCTTATGTGCTTTGGCCTTAAGCCTCTGTTTTACATCTTCTATTGTGTTGTTTAGTTCACTCTCTTGTGCTTTGTATTTTTTGTTGTGTTCCTCCCTTGTTTTCTTGCTTCTTAGCCTTTTTTCTGGCATCTCTTTCAGTTTACTCAAGTCAGATCTCATCTCCATGATTTGCTTTTCCAGGCGCCTTTTCCAAGGAGGTTGCTGTTTTGGTTTCTGTTGGGTTGGTTTTGCTGGTGGTGTTGGTGTTCGAATCCCCATCAGTTCTGCTACTAATCTTGCTCCTGCATATGTCAAGTTATTTGTTTCTGTGATACTGGTGGTGTGTATTATGCCCATTATTTCATTGACCTCACTTGTTTTCTCCCTTAATTTCTTGGTGTTGTACGCTTTTATGAAGGGGATCTTTGTTATCTCTGTATCTAGCTCCATCCATTGTCTAATCTTTTTTACCCATTCCGTCCTCTCTGTTGCTTTGTAAGTGTTTGTTATTATTATTATTATTATTATTATTATTATTATTATTATTATTATTATTATTATTATTATTATTATTATTATTATTATAGAATAAAAAAGCAGCGCACCAAAAAATTCTGTTATGATTGCCCTAATAATATATATATATAATATATATATATATATATATATATATATATATATATATATATATATATATATATATATGGGTTTGTGTGTGTATACGTTTCTGCGCCTGTTCATGTTTGTGTGTGTGTGAGAGTGTGTGTGTGTAATAATAAGCATTCTTTTCTAAAGATGAAGACTCACGATAAAAAGCGAATCATTAGCCCCATGAACCAAAATGAAAATGCTTTACTTATGTATGTCATTATCGTATATTTATTTTTTGTTCATTTGATGTTAATTCGTCTTAATCTTTTCTGCATTAAAACTGACTTTTTTCAGTCAGTTTCAACCGGGAGTATGTTGAAAAGTGCATAAGATGTACATGTAACTGATTAGCAGTTATAAAACAACCTGTTTTTTTTTATAACTGCTATGAAAACAATTAAAAAAAAAAGTTTTCATACAGTAGGTTTTTCTTAACTACTCAAAACAAACACAAAGTATGTCTTTATTACTGGATTAGTTCCTCTTTGGACGAGTATTTTTCGCGCTCGGCACTCGGCCCGGCCAACGCGGAATCAAAGGAATTTATTTCTGGTGATAGAAATTCATTTTTCGATATGATGTGGTTCGGATTCCACAACAAGCTGTAGGTCCCGCTGCTAGGTGACCAATTGGTTCGTTGCCAGGTAAAGATATCTATTCCTTCGGGCTAGCCTTAGGAGAGCTGTTTATCAGCTCAGTGGTCTGGTTAAACTAAGGTATACTTAACTTATTACTGGATTTTCAAGGAAGTAACACTATCAGAAATACTATCATACATTATTTTGCATTTACAACATTGAGACCCGTCATTCGTGTATGTTTTATTTCCAATTATATAATCGCATTCATTCATTTTTCTTTTCACTATAGAACAGAAGTCTGCTTTTAGAACATTTCTTCGAAAAAGCAACCCTGTGACGTAGCTATAGGCAGTGAATTCACACGTGAACCGATAGTCATTTGTCGCATTTCTTTATTTTGACTCTCTGTATTGTTGGCATATAGGTAACCGGGAAGACCCCTTCATTGGAGGAAATATATCGTCACGACGAACGGCTATGAATGGCCTTTATTGGAAGGGGCTCAAGAGCTAACACTCGTAGATATCAGAATAAGGGGAAAATCCACAAAGAAACACGACGTTACCTGGTGACATTTAATTCAGATATCCATTCGTTTTAAAGATATAAAGGATACCTCCCTCTCCAGCCCCAGCCCACCTCCAAATTTTTATTGAACCGTATTGTAATCGTATAAATTACAATCTAGATATTACACAAAAAATTATATAATATTGTTATTTCGGCTAGAGCGAAATATTTACACACACACACACACACACACACACACATATATATATATATATATATATATATATATATATATATATATATATATATATATATATATATATATACTGGATTAGTACTCATAGTTCATTCACCTTTCTATTATATATTTATATATATATATATATTATATATATATATATATATATATATATATATATATATATATATATATATATATATATATATATATATATATGTAGATACCAAAGTTTGTTTCAAGAAGGTAAAAATATTCCTACCTGGAACTCCATCTCTTGGTAATGGAATGGTCGAATTGCTGTAACCTTGAGATGAATACGCACCCAGCCCTTCATCTTAATTTCCCAGGAGGTAAGGACCGATGGAGACGACGCTGTATTTCAATGGGAAAAGGATGATCGGGCCCCAGTATGAATTTTACAAGAGCATAACTTCCGGAACTACTGATTGACTACACGTGGAGGGCGTCATTTCCCTACGCACAGATACTTATGTACTAAGGATATGTATGCTGTATACACAGACACACACAGACACACACACACACACACACACATATATATATATATATATATATATATATATATATATATATATACCACACATACATGAACTAAGTATATGTATAAGTACATAGATCTCACTTTCTTTGAGACGAAAGACGCGTATCATAATAAAACAAGAGAGTTAGGCGGATTTTCATTGACATTTACCCACTATAATTCATAATAAAGGCCTAGTACATTTATTAGTGATGGATTTTTTTACTTTTTTGTGTTTATGTAAGAATATTCCATAATACCAACGTTTCCTTTTTGCCTTATCGGGAATGAGGGGATTAGAGAGCAAAAAAAAAAAAAAAAAAAAAAAAAAAAAAAAAAAAAAAAAAAAGTAAATAAATAAAACAAACACACACACACACAGGCATGCCGAGAATGTGAGATGTTTAAAAAAATTGCATAGCAAAGAGGAAACTAAGAATTAGTGATTAAAGGAAACTGCGTTAAAAAAGTAACAAAATTGTCCGATGATTAAAAGAAATAGTAAAAAGGAATCACAGAGAATCTCCGGAGATTAAAACAATTGCCGAGTAAAGGAATACAAAATATTTCGGATTTTATTTTTAAATATTGCAGGGTAGAGTAAAAAACACGAATTGTTATATGATTAGAAAAAATACAGAGTAAAAAAATGGTCAGACATTAAAAAATGCAGAGAAAAGAAAAGCAAAAACGAAAAGTACAGGGAATGTCAGATAATTAGAAAAAAATGTATAGCAAAAAAAAGCATGAAAAGAAAAAATAAATAAAATATCAGGTGACTAAAAAAAGACTGCTGAGTAACGAAAAAAAAAACAGGATGTCTATAATTAAAAAGAAGAAACAGCAGTGCAATAAAAAGTAAATGAAACGCAGGGAATGTCAGACGAAGAGAAAAAAAATATATTACTGAGCAAAGAAAAGGGAAACAAACTCAGAATATCAGAGGATTAAAAAATTGCAAAGTAAATAAAGAAAAAAGAAACGGAGAACACCTGTGATTAAAAAAGGATATACAGAAACAATGAAGGAACACAAACAACTCCTGTATGGATACCTGTACTACCCTTTGCTGCGCCTATATTGGATTACGGTGGAAAAGGGAATCATCATCAGTCCAGTCCCAAGGAACAATACAGATCGTGCCAGACAGGTTTCCTGAAAATAGGAAGGAATCAATCCAGACGATTCTTATCCCGGGCAATAATCGCGCCGTCTAAAAGAGCCCAGTAAATAACCCATCCCCAGATACCAGGGATATTCGCCATAGCAATATTGCCTGGTACCGATATCTGCTCAGAGAGAGTTTCGCGGGAACTCGCCAGATCTGATCATCTGCCTTTGGAAATGTCGTGGGGTTGGGGGGGGGTTGGGGGGGGGGGGGGGGGACGAAGGACAATCGTGATCATGAGTTCCTTCCGGTGGTTAGTGATATCGGAGACTTCTGATGTTCTATGAGTGTCTTGCTGATAGCTTGGATTTTTATATTCGGGTTATGAGCTTCCGAAGTGTCTGTTCCCGCTCTACACACCTAATTATTTCGCACATCACTTCTTTAGCCTCTCTTCTAAATTCTAAACCTTCTTCTTGGTCTTTTGCCCTTTTGCACTCATCCCTTTTGATGAGTGCGATGATAAGACGATATATTGCCGACGCTTATTAACCCAGAAGTCTCTCTACTTCGTACATAAGCTCCTAGACATAACGGGACTAAATTCCTATGACGTTACCTTATCAAAGGGTTTCCTAGATCTTCCGAGCCCTTTATGTTATCAGCACTTTTAAATAAACTAAAATTTGACCAGTGATTTTGCAAAATTTTATTTGAAAAGATAATCAGAAGTTCCTCTCTGATACTCAGATAGGTCTTTCAGTGGCTACCTCATGAAATTAGATTTATGCCATGCTACCATTTTCGGCAATAGTAGGCACCGTGGGGTGAACTTTGGGCATTACTAGAGGTTCTTGGCAGCGTTCCCTAGGCCCCTAGCTGCAACCCCTTCCATTTTATCTGCTTTACCTCCGTTCATATTTTCTTCTTTTTATCTTACTTTTCACCCTCTTCTAACAATTGTTTCATATTGCAACTGTTTTGAGGTTTTCGAAACTCCTGTAACGCCGTTAATTAAGACGTTTTTACTCCCAGCGTTCCTTCCAGCGGTGAATGACCTCATAGGTCCAAGGGCTCTGCCTTTGGCCTTAATCTTGTATTCCATTCCACTCAAGTTCAAACCTATCTTCGTTGATGTCAAAAAAGATTTAACAGCATTTAACCGTAATGATAAATATTGATAGTGACGCATTTTAAGAGAAGAGAGATCATACAACTGCAAGAACATTTTTAACAAATATCTTCTTCCACAACGTACCCTTCTAGCTGTTACAAGAATCTTAAGCATGACAATATTTTTTCTACCGAGATTAGGAAAAAATCCCCCCCCCCCCCCCCACCACCCCCGCCCCCCCCCCCCCCCCACCGTCCCCCCCCCCAAAAAAAAAAAAAAAAAAAAAAAAAAAAAAAAAAAAAACAAGAGATGAGCGCCAGCCTTTGACAATACATATAATGTTCCTGTACAGGTGACAGACAAGAAAATTACTGGATCACAGACTCTTACCAACGGGATAAACGTCACTTTGGTAAAAAAAAAAAAAAATAAATAAACAAATAAAAAAAATCTCTAGGGAGAGAGAAAGAAAGAGAGACAAAAAAGAGATAATGAGGAAACTCACTAAGCTCTACAGACCTTTTAATGAATGTAGTAGCCTTTTGAAGAAAGAAAAATACCCCAGCAACTTTTTTTCCCCCTTTTGAAATTTTCGTCTCTTTTTTGGCATCTTGAAACGATGACAAAGGGTTGTTTCAACATTAGCCTAATTTACTCATTGTGAATATTTGTGTTTGGGTAATGGTGGGTACAATTAAACGTGCATCCAATAGTCTGAAAAAATAGTCTTAATGGAACTGAGTGAGAAAATAAATAAATAAATAGAAAGTAAACAAGGAGGCTGTGGTTACAGTTAAACATGAATCCAATTGTCTGAAAGTTTAAGTATATCTGAGTTTAATCAGACCCCTGAGCTGATCAACAGCTCTCCAAGGCCTACCCCGAAGGATCAGATTTTTATTTACGTGGCTAGGAACTCATTGGTCACTTAGCAACGGGGCCTATATCTTATTGTGGGATCCGAACCTCATTATATCGAGAAATGAATTTTTAATCACTAGGAATAAATTTCACTGATTCCTCATTAGCGGCGGTTTAGGAGCGAATTCGGGACACCATAATGACAGACGAGTACGCAACAGACTCGTCCAATGAGGAACGCCAATTGTCTGAAAAAAGATCATTTGTTAATGATATTACCTAAGAATTGATATGAGAGAAAACTGCAGTTTGCACTAGCCAAGAAACTATTGAAATTCCTCTAATACTCGCCATAGAAACTTGTTTAAGGACTTGTGCTAATTTTACTTCCATGTCATACTTAACAAGGCATGATCCGACCTCCAGCTCACCTTATTAGAAATTATTTTTCTGCACTGCTTAGCAGGCATATTATTTATTTTTAACGTTTTCTTTCTAATAAATAAATCTTAAATATCCTATCCTAAAATTCCCATATCTCTAACTCAATACAAAACTCCCTTTTCAGGCCTTTCCTACCCGATACCCACAACAACAACAACAAAGTAGTTTGTAGGCTTACTCCCTGAGTAAGCGACAAACTTGTCCAATATTAAGATACACTTCGTTTAATATTGACACACTATTCACATAATCTCTCAGGCAACGCATATCTCTGGAATAAGAGAGTAAAAAAAAAAAAAAAAAAAAAAAAAGAATTGCTTACATATATTTCCTCGTAAGCACGAACACAAAATTAAGAATATTGTAAGCAGAAATACCCTGTTGTTGAACCAATCGCAATAAAGTTGTTGCATTGCTTGTAACGATATATATAAGTTATTATTTGCTGCTTACCGAATGCTCGTTACTCAGAATACATGCTGCCATTTACGAAAGCGCCCTGATACGGTAACAACATGGTCATTTAATCATCGTCAAAGATGATTTTACCGCAAAAAATTAACCGCATATCCTGGTTAGTTTCCTCCACGAGGATAAGTCCCCATTGACCAACTTATAAAGACATGAAAGACGGATAAAACATTAGGATACGTATGAGCATCTGCTGAATGTCCTCTGCTTCAAAAGGAGAAATAGGATTTAGCAATAGGAGGAGATAATACTTGCAAGGAACTTGCAAGGAGCGGAGAAACGTCTAATTGGTAAGAGACCATGCGACGTAGTACTTTATAAATACGTGATGTGTATATATATATATATATATTATATATATATATATATATATATATATATATATATATATATATATATATATATATATATATATATATATATATATATATATATATATATATATATATATATATATATATATATATATATATATATATATATATATATATATATATATGCCCTCGTGTTTTATTTTACAAACGAGGCACCAGGTATTCTTTTGATCTGCAATGCAGGCGTCAGTTGGTATAATACACTTCATTCATAGCTCAGTCTCATTGACTGTGGTGATATTCTTTAAGTTTTATTCTATTGCTTCTTTGTGGTGTAGGGGTTAAGTCGTTGAAACACATGGTACAAAATATAAGATATATTCTTCTATCTTACATCGTTGGATAGATGCAAAGAACGTTCTGATAGGTCTTTAAGCTAAGATAAGAAGGTGAAGTCTGAGATACATTTCGTTTACAAAATCATAGGAGAGCAAACACTGCTCATTATACAGATAGATGAACTAACATACGTAACTGGGTCAGCCACATAGGCACGTCTTCTCATGGGAGTCAACATAATTCTCCCAGAGAAGGCATTGTTGATGTTATTGTCAGCATAAACACTGCTGAGACCCTAGGTGTCCACACACTGTGGTGCATCGTCAATCTTTCTGTCTAATTTCCTTGGTCTATGACTTTGTTTCTCGTATAATGCATTACTCTACAGAATGTATACATACATTCTTTATCTAATGTAACCCGTACATAATGCTTGGTCAGCTACAAAACCAAACCAAAATAATAGCCAGGTTGGAAAGATTGCCTTACATATGATATGTAATAGTATGATTTTAGATATAAATACACAAGATAAGGTAAACATATAAATACCAATATTGTGATTAAAGGAATGATATTTAACTGGTTATATGTAAAAATCACATAAAAAATACTTGTAACCCCCCAAAAAAACAATACATTGAGTATATAAATAGAGATCCACATATAAGATATATGCATATGATATAATACTAGATACAAAGGATCACATGCGATATATACTGATATACTTATATAATTCAAGTCATGAAGATACATATCCAACAGAGGATACTAATGTAATTCTGATGGTTACATGACAAAAATTATTTGTCAAAAAATCATATATTAATAAAAGTTAATGATACCAAAATGTGATAAGATACAAGGTAACAGATTGAGTATAGGTGCTACCTGATAAATGAATACATGTATATTTTTATTCAAATTGCTGATAAAAATAATTGTGATTAAAATATGTGCACTTTATATAGATTCCTAGTGCGTACACACACAGATATATTGATTCATTGTTTAGCGTCTAAAAGCTTCAAATAATCATGCTGATAGATATATAACGAGATATTGATACTGATACGGATACTGATAGTTTTACTGATACTTTCGCTGATACTTTTACATATGGAATGCTCTGTCAAGGAGATTTCTACTACACAGTTAGCCAGCTTCTTAACAACTTTTCTCGCATTTCACTGTTCCAAACAACTTCCTTGAGTCAAGAGAAATGGCCAGTTTCAGATGGTTCTGAAATTAAATGCGCATAGGGTAGATTGTCTGGGCGGGTTCCGACGTTCTGTTGATTAGCCATTCTTGTTCCCTTTATCCTATGCCAAGCGAATATGTTCACGATAACCAGAATCACCACCGTCACCAAAAGCACAGCTAACAAAATGTAGAAACGAAGATCCTCTTTGACGACGTAAGTGAGGTGGGTATGGTCCATGGTAGCCAATCGTGTCAGCTGGTGGGCTACCTTTTGGTTGAAAGGCAAAGGGAGTGCTGGGATATGGGTATTACCCCAAGAATAATTTGCAAAATAAGCCCTCTCCCTTATGATGGTGCTGATTCCACGAACGGTGTAGTTGGTCGCAGCCATCCGCAGCAACATACAGTCATGAAGTTGCAGCTGATCCATCCGGGTAGGCGACATTAAATTCTTCAACAGCGAACCGCAGCCAGGTCCCGTTATTCAGCCTGTAAGCGAACTTATATTTGTCAAAAGGGTAAAGTCGATTCAGACATCATTCGTTTGTATGGGAATGAGAACCGTTAAATACTAGGTCTAACTCGCATGAACTCTCGAATATATTGTGGAATTCTAAGGAGTCAGCCGTGCAAACCCTTTTATTCATGGCATTGTAACATTGAGTAAACAGGTCCAGGTCTCTGATGACTGTAAAAGTTTCCTTATTAGGGGAAATTAATACGTAGCCAGACAAATTCGATATTCCTGGTAATGAGCTATTTGACATATAAGTAGGAAACAGAGCTATTTTGTAAGATTTCCATGCATCAGAAGAATCGAAGGGGGTATTAATCATAATTCCGTAGTTTTCCACGCTTACCGAGATTAAGCTATAATAATATCCCAGTGCTAAAACCCACACTCGCCACAAATTTGAGAAATGCATTTTATTGTACATCTGGAATCCCCTTTCTTTCCTCTTTCGAATGGTGTAAGTGAGTGTATATTTTGATGATGAGAATATGGTTCAATTTTGCATTATATGATCTGTACTTTAGTAAATTTCAGCATTAATTTTGCTCATCAATTGTACAATCAATCATACAATCAATCAGTCAATCAAATTGTGCACAGTCTAATTTTTTGTTCATATATAACATAATATTTTTGGGGTCCTAAACATTGGAAAAATTCAAACCTGAAGAAAATATCTTGAAAAATAAAATAGTTATGGTCTTTTTAAATTTACAAATTTAAAGGCCCTTTTCTCCATTTTTTTAAATGTAGGCGAGTGTGGGCTTTAGCGCTGGACGCCTCATTTATTGACTCCAATTGCCTGTGAAGTTCAGAGAAAATTAATTCATTTTGATGTTGTAAGAATTCAGTTCTCTTATTCTGATCGTTAATTTTAAGAAAATTGGAAATTTTATCTAGACCTAAGCTTGCTACTGATCCAAATATATTTAAAGCTACAACGATAAATGGGTTACGCCTTTCTACGTTGTTGTGACTGACGGTCTACATAAGTAGATCGTGTGCTAAGCATTCTGATTTCAGCCGTCTTGTTTTGCAAATCATAGGACAACAACTCAGACATACCCAAAGTCTGAGTCAACCCGGATTCTCTGGGTTCAAGGGAAAATGACTCCTGTGCAATTGATTCAGTGACTCAGTAAATCGCGATAAGTCGCTTTTAAGATTAATGACATCATTTTCTGGCAAGAAAATTGCTTGAAAATCAACTTCAAGAATTACGGTGCTTGCTGTAATGAATACGTCCTCGGTTCTTTCAATTATTGAGCCATGTGTAAATTGGATATTTCTTGCTTTGGAACTCGTCCCACACGAGAAAAATGTCTGAACAAACAGTACCAATCTGAACAATATAAGATTCATGTTGGAAACCTGTAAATAGTAAATTATACGTAATTACTCACGTTTCCATTAGCTACTTCTTATTCAATACAGATAAAATATAATTTCATACAAGTTTTGTATATACTAGTTTATGTTGTAAGTTTTATTTATAGATATAAATATATTCTTCTGGTTCGAACATGAGCCAACGGGACAACATGTACGTCAGTAGGCTGAGCTATGTTTTGAACTTTTAGCCTGTTTGCCATTTATACATCTATATACAAATTATACAAATTTTTACGACGTATATTATATCGGCTTACACTTGCATCCATATCATCCCTTAGGGGATTTGTTAAATTAGTGGTAGGCGTAAGGATATGGAAAGGCGTTCTAGCGGGAGTGCCAAAAAGTGCTTCATGTGGCGACATTTTTATAGATACATGATATGAATGGTTAATAGTACTTCAAACTGTGGGATGGCAATATCCCAATTAGGGTCCATTAACCCAAGTGTAACTCGTAGAACATTTAATACTTTCCTATTTACCCTTTCACCCAAACCGTGGTACTGATTTTCTTAATGCAAAGGAATTCGCACAACTAATTAAGGAAATGATTATTGAATTCTCCACCAGAGTCAGAGCTTATCATGTGTGGAAGTCCGTGTTAACAGATGTAGCACTCGTAGAATTTCCTAGCGCATTCAATTGCAGTTTTTGTTTTTAGTGCTACTAGTTCTGTGTAACAAGTCAAGGCATCAGTTAACAGCAAGAGGTGTTTATTTCCTCTGTCCGACTTGCAAAACCCTGTTAATAAATCTAAGTGTACGCTTTCAAAGGGTTGATTTGGCACGGGGTAGGCCCATAGGCTGAGAGGTGTCTTAGTATGCCCTTTGTTTTCATGACATATGTGAAAACTAGCTATGTGTTTTTTTTATATCTGTAAGGATTGTAGACTAGTAAAATATTGATTTGGCCTTCTGCGACATGATAGAGAGCCTATGATGACCATATAAGGGATTGGGATGCAACCAATTTAGAACAATTGGTATAAGAGAGATTGGTACTACTACCTGGTCGTTAGTCCCCTGCGGTGTGCTTCGGGTTTTCCTCGTCACGGACCTACACAGAATATTATCTTTGATTATATAATTCTGCTGATCATACTTTATATATTCTTTTTCTTTAGGATTTCCGTTCAAAGCATCTATTATTTTACTTAACTGCTGATCTTTCCTTTGTTCAGTTTGTACCAGTTCAGCGCTCCAACCCGGGTCCTCAATGTGTGCTACCATTTGGATTAGTTAATTTTCTTGTTCAGATACTGTTTTAACAATGGGCACGGGTGTTGCTATATCTTCTAGTTCAGCTAATGGTTCCATACAGGATGGAGCAGGGTTGTGGGATAATGTGTCAGCGATGATATTTGCTCTTCCAGGTAGGTATCATATCTTAGTTCCAAAGTCCTGGATGATCATATGAAACCGAGTTCTTTTGAGACGGTTATTAAAGCATTTGAAGAACTCGGTGAGGGGCTTATGGTCAGTAAGGACCTTAACGAGATAGCCGTAGATTATGAACTTAAAATTTACTAGTGAGTTAACGATACCTAGCCCTTTCTTGTCTATTACTGCATATTTTCTTTCAGAGGGCTTCAGTTTACATGAATAAAAAGCTATAGGGAAGAACTGTTTATCATATTGCTGAAGTAGTACCCCTCCAATCCCTTGGTCTGAGGCGTCAGTTGCAATAAAGAATTCCTTACTGAAATCAGGGAATTTTAAGATAGGTGAACTGCACAATTTCTCTTTCAAGGTATCAACACCTGTTGATGCATTTCAGACCATATAAGATCTATGCCTTTCTTCATAAGATCCGTTAAAGGAGCTGCTATGATTGAATAGTTGCATACAAACCTTCTATAGTACCCACTACACCCCAAACATTGTTGTATCCCCTTTACATTAGCATGTACCGGAAAGTTACAGATAGCCGACACCTTATCATGGACTACCTTAAGACCTTGACAAGACACCATATAACCTAAATAGACTAGTTCTGTTCTAAAAAACTCACACTTTGATATTTTTACTCTTAGATTGTGTTGCCCTAGTCTCTGTAGCAATAGCTCTAGTTTATGCAAATGTTCTTCTAAGGCATTAGAAAAGATTACTAGGTCGTCCATATAGGCATGAAGGTTATCACACAATAAATCACCAAACACTATATTAGTCATTCTGGTGAATGTAAATGGGGTGCAACGTTAACCGGAAGGTGTACATAAACATTCATAGTGTCCCCTGGCTATAATGAAGGTGGTGTATGCAGTACTCTCTTTAGCTAAGGGTATCTGGTGAAAGCCTTTAAGCAAGTCCAAGCTGGTGAAATATTTGTTCTGTCCTAACAAGGATTAGATATCATCAGTACTTGGCACCAGAAAACGATCGGGAATCGTTTCCTCATTTAGGCGACGGAAATCTATGGAAATTCGCAAATTCGCCAAGTCTGGTCTTTTTTGGGTACAACAATTAAGGGAAAATTGTAAGGGCTGTTCGATTTCCTAATGACTCCTTCTTCAAACATCTTGTCTGCTTCATCATTTATCTCATTCTGAAATTTCATCGGGAGTCGATACGAAGGTACGTAAATAGCTTCATGCTTGTCCTTAACTGTATTTGGTGTTCAATGAGATCCCTTTTCCCTAGAGATCCCTCGCTAGTGGAGAAAACATTATGATATATAGTTAAAAGATTAAAAAATTTCTGCTGGTTTCCTACTTCTTGAATGTCTATTGATTTTACCTTTGATAGATTGTAAGAGGGATTTGTCGACAACGGGTTGAGCGTGATTAATTTCAACAACGGTAAAAATGCGATATTTATTCACTTCCATATCCATGATATGTTGATTTTTGTGGAATACTAGATTGGTATCCAAATGATTACAGGCTTCAATATTAACCTGTTGTTGTGTGTATAATGCTTGGGTCACGGAAAGTCCGTTAATTTTCAGAGTGTCTGGAAAGATTAAAAGTTCAGACCCCGGCAGAGCTTTCTTGACACGCACCGAAACATTCGAGGGTGCATTTGGCTTGAGAGTTTGCGTACAAGCTGCAATTACGAGTGTGCAAGAATTCTATTGGGTCGCTTGGATAATGTCATGATTCATGAGACAAGTGATTGGTTCTTCAAGGTAAGTTGCTTTTTGATTGTCTGTCTATTTTTCGTCCAAAACGGATTTTAATGTGTTCAAAGATTTATAGAATTTTCCTTTGATAAACACGCCATTTTTGGCAGGAGCTAGGATAATATTTTGAATGCACATGGAGGGGTATCCTACAATTACAACTGGATACATCTCAATGTGTTGTACAACTATAAATGTGTCGGTAAGCGTGCGCTTACTCACCTAATACTAAACTTGAGTTACGCCTACTACACTTAGTTCGTTATTGCCAATGCCCAAAAGTCGCACTCCGGAGCTCTCAATATGGAAGTTCGAAAACAACAAGTAAGTCCATGCTATTATGTGGACTACTGGAATAAAAAAAACAATGTAAAAGTCTGATATTCTAGATTTACGGCATGTAAAGTAGGGCGTAATTCATCATTACTGATTATTGCGTGAATTCTATAAAAGCCTACAGGATCCTGCACTGATTTTTTGGATATGGTCATGTGATTCATAGGAAAATTCTGTTTTTCACATAAGTCTTCTAGATGATTAAATTAATTTTTAATCAAAGAGATGTTGAAACAGACAACCAAACATCACTCTACCCCCTGCTGGAGTTAATTATGTGATATTTGCTTTGCTTTGGACACTCGGAAAATTTGATTGACTTTGATTGTTATGGCTAGATGGACCAGGAATTGAGTTTCCGGAGCCCGATTTATTTGTTTCTGATTCTGGGCAGAGTTACTGTTTACTTGTTTCTTTTTGTGATAATGTGGATTCTTCTTAATATTATCATTGGCAATGTTCTGTGTATTTTTAGTGTTACCTTGCTGCTGATTGCGTGAAAACATCAAGCATAAGCATGACTTGAGCTATTACGAAATGAACAATAACGTGTTCGACAATCTGCGATCATGTGTCCCGACCTCTTACAATTAAAACAAACTTTTAACTACATTTACTTGCTGTGATTTACTTTCATTCTTTACAAAAACTTAAACGAATGAGGGATCCAGGTCTGCACATTTAGACATATGTTTCTTAATTTGTTTGTAAATGTTCAATTCGGTGCTATCTGGCAATAGCTTTTCATGAAAACACCGTACC
>NC_061110.1:17199394-17206557 GCF_015104395.2 Macrobrachium nipponense | reverse complement strand
ACAAATGAACACCAGGGCACAGATGGACAACGTTATTCTGGGAATCAAATTCTATACTACTTTTCAGACAGAAGCAGACCACGAACTCCAGATTTAATGGCTCGCAGATGCTTCCACAGCATCTGCTCCATTTTATCTTTCCCCCATTTTTGAAACTCATCGCCATTATTGTACCTCATTCGCATTAGGAGGAGACACCTCCTAATTTTTCTGTCCTTTTACTGTACCCTCTATTCAGATTATCTTTTTTCCATCTTGCTATTTACCCCTCTCCCAACAAGTAGTCATAATGCAACGGCTTTGAGGTTTTCGTCCGGTTACACCTTACAGACCTACCTACTCACAATCTCCTTTCCAGCTCTGAATGACCTCATAGATCCTAGAGTTTGGTCCATGGCTTAAAATCTATATTCCATTCCATTGCAATTTTACTGCTAATGGACGTATTCAAGTCTCTTGTAATCATCTCTTATTTAATAGGGATTTTCTATTTAGGCTCTTATTGCTTACAAAGGATCTCTATTATGAAATTATCTCCAGGAAATGAAAGGTCAGATTATGCTAAAACATCAGGAAGCATTTGGAGAGGTAATGGCGCAGAAGCCACTGAATATCCGGGTTAATTAGGTATTTATGACTGCCCTCAGGTCTTGCTATCTGCTTGCGAATGCCATAATCATAAACTGCCAGATGTTATTAGAAAACTACCTGTGTTTTACTTTTCTGTAAAAGAAAACTATTTTGCCGGCTTTGTCTGTCCGTCCGTCCGCCCCTAAATCTAACGAATTACTGAGGCTAGAAGGCTGCAAAGTGGTATGTTGGTCATCCACCTTCCAATCATCTAGCATACCAAATTGCAACCCTCTAGCTTCAGTAGTTTTTATTATATTTAATATTAAAGTTAGTCATGGATCATGCACCTGGCACCGCTTTCCGGAGCCATGGGACACACCCTCACTCTGCTGCATCTGGTGAGCACTAGAGAACTGCCGGTCATAGTTGATGTTTTATACAGCATTATACATTGTACAGAAAACTCAATTGCGCCAAAGAAACCTCTGCGCATGTTTTTACTTTTTTAAAAAGTTTTATATCGATCTGTTTGATGCGCAATTAAGCCATCCTTAACCGCAATAAAACATTTTCGCTCGTGTTCTTGAAGTTACATAGATGTGGGATTTTTATATTACATTAGAAATTTATGCGAACTGTGTATGAAGCATTCCAAGTTACAAGGGTTAAATATTCAAACTGGAGTCATAGTAAACACTCGCAAATCTCTCTCAAGTGTCAGAATAAACCAGGCAAATAGGCCATAACATTCTGGATCATGTTTTAAAGATGATGACTTCATAACTCGGGAAATCAAGATGTTCTAATATCCCTTGATTGCTGTTCATAAACTCCCATTATTATGGTTGTCATATATATTGCGAATAAACTTCATTGTCTGCTGGTGGGTGAAAGTTATATTGCGCTTGTTGTAATATAACCCTCCAGTTCGTTTCCCAGCGTTATATTTAGTTAAGGTTTTATCTAAATTGTTGCCGTTCATAATATTTACAAGAAGTGTAATATATATATATATATATATATATATATATATATATATATATATATATATATATATATATATATATATATATATATATATATATATATATATATATATATATATATATATATATATGTGTGTGTTAATGGGGGGGATTGTTTTTCCCCCATTATTCATAAGGTAAGCGTGAGCACAAGCGGAAGGCAAACCCACACAGCATTACTCACACAGCCTCTCTCTCTCTCTCTCTCTCTCTCTCTGCAATCCCTCTCTCTCTCTCTCTCCACCTCTTTCTCTCCATTCTAACAGGTAATGAAAATGAGAGAGTTGTGTCATAACATTAACGTTTATTAACAACGAATAAATAAATCAATCAATCAAGTAATCCAGTCTTACAGACTAACTCAAAAAAACCCGTAAATGTAACATGTCTGGTCACCAAAAAGTCTACACCCCTCTAGGAATTCTTTGTCCCCGGCATTCCAGATCCGTCTGTTTCAAAGATACAGAACACATCCTGGTAAGTACACACACAAGATTGACAGACAGAGGTTTAAATATTGGATATCATCACAAAAATGTCAAACAGATAATAAGCCACTCTTTGGCTAAAGCACTTCAACACTTACCCAAACAACCGGACACTAAACACTATGTCACAAAAAACTCCCCCGGCGAACGCCACGGCATCTTGCCTGTGACTTGAAGCCCTCTGTCAAAATCCTCCCATAGGCTTGGGTATGACACTCTTAAAGGGAAGAGGCACACACGCACATACGAACACACAGTTCGTTAGCGCCTCGCAACACTAGTTGCATCCAGTTTCACAAAGGCAACTTTGAGAAGAGTTCATAAACTGTCGTGCATTGACTTGTTAAACTAAGCATTTTTATCTCACGCCATCCCCAGAAACTCATTGTCAGCTACTCTCAGGTCGTTACCTCTACACTGTTCTCCACATTCCATAGGTCACTAAGAACACATGGACAATATATTATAATCAAAAACCCTAGGCCTTACAGATGCTCGGCCACCTAATATGCTAGCCCCGCCTAGCAAAATTGCTTATAACACAAAACATGGCCGGCTTAAAATAAAACATAAGTAAAACTGCACGTCTCTAGCATTATAAAATAAAGTCTTATCACTCTTTAATCTCCAAATAGCACTAGACGCATTTTCTCTCATATTTTCTGCATTTCTTGAATATCCCTCTTTGCTTGTCTGCAAGTAGCTGCACCTGTAGCAGACTGTAGCAGCTGTAGGAAGACAGAATGCCTCCCTCATTGTAGAAGACTTCTCACGGCATCTGTAGATCCCCAAAGACACGCTGTAGAATTCTCGCTATCACCCACGTGAAATTCTTGTAATCACCCTGGACAACCCGACAGCAGTACTCTCTTCATGGCTGGTGGACGTCTTGCTGGCGTCGGAAAACGACTTTTTTTGGTGTTAGTATGTCAGTCAAGTCTTTGGTCAATCTAAGAAAATTAACCCAGACATACTACTTCTATCAAACAAGGATCTCAAAAAAGTCTGAAATACTAACTGAAACGTCCTCCCAATTAACTCCCCCCTTTAATATGAACTGCTAAATCACTAAGTCATTATCACAACTCTCAAAGAAAAAAAAAACATCAAGTTCTCCAACTGAATTCTCCAAACTCACACATCAGCACACACACAACTCAGAAATCACAGCAACTCCATGGACTTCTGTACTCACATTTCAAACTCGAATGTTCTCATAAGAAAAGAAAAGAAAAATCGTAATGAACTCAAGGAAAAAAAAAAGAATCACGTAACACACCCAGACCCAAAAATGTTCTCTCAAACTCTGATATTTGAACAACCCACAAAATCAGTAAAAATCTCCAACTTTTAACAGCAAAAACCCCTTTACTGCTCAGTAATTAATCACAATGAGACTTAATGTCAAACTCCATTTACGTAAATAAACAACTCCAGAAAGATCACATCTCCCGATAAGTTAAATCTCCCGTCCAAAAAAGAAATACTACTTAAGCTCAATCCCCAATTATATCTCTCAGGAAAAGGAAGAAAAACAAATAAAAAAAAAAAGGATAATCACAAGAAGATTTCCCCAATCACAAATATATAATACATGTATAATATGCATAACTCCCAGTTTTTCCCCAAGAAATGCTCCATGTAAAGTTTATGGAATTTACCAGAAAGCAAACTCTTACCCATGCGCTTTCGTGAAATGCTATTGTCAACATTTCCAGATATTGCGAAATTCTGATCTATCACCATCAGAGGAAAAAAAGTCAGCACACGGCTCATCACATCGCTTGTCAGCAGAAAAATCGCCTGCGGACGCATGCTCTAACATCAGCATAAGAATTGTCTATTCAGACACATAAGTCGGAAACTCATGATTCTCTAGAAAAAAAGGTCTAACTGACACATTTCACAGAATTAACTCCAGGATATGACTAATGTGTTCAAAAATTTGTCTCGAAGACTTATTCTCTCAATATGAATTTGCCCCAAACTATATGCCTCCAAGAATAACACACTTGTGAACATAAAAAATGCACACATCTCCAAATGACTCGTAATGCAGTTAATGTCACTTCTCTCTAAATAGTCACGAAACTAAAGAGAAAGAACTACAGAAATCTCCTCTTGTCTCGAAAAACTCCCATAATCACAAAAAAAATCACCCGCCAAAGATTAGTTCCACTCCATATTAGTTTCCAACTCCATATAAAAATATTTCCTCCATTTGTTTAATAACCAACCTTACATTATTCTCTTATTTCTCCAATAGCCACATGTCAATAAAAAAAAATCACCACTCCAGGAAATAGAGAATAATCACCTCTATTTCGGCAAATACAAAATATTACCTCTATTTTCCTCATAACTCCATGTGGAACAAAACAAGGCTCCAAAAAATATATCTCCAAAAAAAATGTGCACTCAAGGCAACTAACTCACTCACTCACAAATATTGCCCCATAATCTCCAAATATGTGTCTCCATTTGCAACAAAGATGGCTGCAAAATAATTGAACTAAACATAGCTCATATCACATTGGCAATATCAAATGGCCAAAAAATATATCTCCCATATATTATCTCAAAATATAACTCCAAAATAATATATACCTCCAATTATCTCTCCAAAATAATATATCTATATCTCATTCTAACTCCAATTCTCCAGAGAATGACTCATGTTATAGTCTAAAACTATAAAAACTCTCCATTTAGCATAAATGCTAAAAAACGGCAAAAACTCGGCAAATAAAAACTGTCTAGAAGTTCTAGAAAAAAATCACTAATGTGCCACAACTCATTATAACAGAACTCCAAATACAAAGTGTCTTAGCCAGACTTCTCCTCATGCACTACAGCATAAGCCACTAGAAAACTTAACCAAGTTTCCTATCTCTCACAAAGTTGTCACAAATACGACAAAGGTATTTGCAAGAAAACTCACAATTTCTGGAACACAAATATCCGAGAGAAATGTAGTGCCATTACGTATGCATCCAAAACGTGCAAAAAAATTCTCCCATATATTTCTCTATAGCATCAAATAGCTGAAAGCCCAAACACGTTCCCGAACAATGACTCTAAGTCACGAACTGAGTATCAAAAAAATATTCACAACCAACTGGAGAGAAAAAACAAATTCAAATTCACCCATGATAAAGAAAACTTGTGTCAGTGATGGCTAACTTTCCAAAAAAGGCACAAAAGAAAAATCAACGGCCTTGTTCACTATCTCCCGTAACTCACTAGATGTCAAGCAATTATCTGCTGAACTCATAAAAAAGAGGAAAACAAAAGAAATAATGTGTTGTTAGTTCCTCCCAAATTAAAAAAAGATCTCACCTCCCTTGATAGCATTACGGCACCCACGTATTAGTACATAAAAAATCAGTATCAGAAGTATCATTATCACAAAATCACCAAAATTTGCCATCATCAAAATCATTAGTATCAGAAAAAAAAAATATCACCAATGTTAATGCTTGTCCATTCTCCAAGGAATTCAGCAAAAGTTCAGCAAGATTCAACACAATTCACCAAGATTCAGTCAGATTCATCAAGTATTCAGCAAAACTCTCCCCGTGAATCACTGAAATATTCTCCAAAGTTTACAAAAACTCAACAATTAATTAACACAAGACTTCTCCCATTAATTCCTTGTAATAATTCTCCTAGAATAATTATCTGAATAATTATCAACTAATCTCCCATGAAATATCTCAAATCTCTCGTAAAACAAGTCTCCCGTAATGAATATACTTAAGCAACCCTCCCTGTGACACATCTCAAGTATAATAATTACTAATAATAATAATAACTCTCCATAGTCAATAATTCTCTTGCAAAAATCTCAAGTAAGGTGAAATTCAAATAGCATACAACAGTATTGCTGAATCTCATGACATACAATGTCTCCAGATGCAACACCATTCCCACACAACACAGATACAACACCAATCTTCGGCATTTCAAAGTAATTTCCAATAAAAAAATAATAATAATAATCTGTGTCTCCCCAATATATTTGTGTCTTTCAAGGCACAAGTAAAACATACTCCCACACAATGCATTTCAATTCGCTTTTCATTTCCTTTTCTCTTCATCCAAGAAAGAAAAAAAATATCTCTTTCCTAAAAAAAAGACTCTACGGGCGTTTCACTTCATCAATTAATCATCAGCTGATATCTTAGCATCCAATGTCAAGGCCAAACCCATCCCCCAACACAAAGAAAAAAAAGAAAAAGGGAGTTCACCCACACTGAGAAAAAAAAAAATTCCTCCCCCCCGAGAACAACCCCTCAGTCAAGCGACAGAACAGCCCGAGGCATACACAGTAGTACCCCCATCTCCCCTTGAACAGTGTCTGAGGACCCCCTCCCAAGGTATACACTAGTGCCCTCCCCTGCACTATCTCTCGAGGGAGGCCAGTGGTACCCTCCTGCAACAATCCCCCCGAGGGATGCCAGTACCCTCGCAATGCAACACGCCCTCTCTGCAGAAATGTGCTGAGGGCCCGTAAAATTGTGGCCACTCTGTCTCTAAGCCAAGTATGCTGGTCTAAGCACAGTTCACATGCATAAATACATCTTAATACACTCTTATGTTCTTTAAAACAAAGACGAATACGTCTATTATAAACACGTGCAAATAAAGAAAACACGTCACTATGGGGCAAAGACAAGAAAAATTGGTGATCTCTTGAGCCAATCCCATAACCCTGAAATATTTAAACAAAAAAAAAACCCTCTCCCTTCAAAACATAGTCCATGTGGGTTTTAACACTCACCACTCCTTAATGGGAAAAAAAAAGACTTGAAATTCTCTTAAAACACGTAAATCTCGTCGGCATAATACAAACGCGATCGGCGAGATGACACCTAGCAACTGTCACTTACAAACCAAACTGAGTTGCTCTCACAACTCCCGCCCTGAAGAATCTCGGTACGAGCAAATTTGATGACCCCAATAGAAATTTCTTTCCTCATCCCCCCATCCCACGGACGGATATTTTCTCTACCCCTTTTCACTTAGCAACCGAGATCTAACAATTTAACAATTTTCCAAAATCCCTCAAAGGCTT
>NC_061110.1:17184394-17191894 GCF_015104395.2 Macrobrachium nipponense | reverse complement strand
GAGCAAAAATAATTTTCCATTCTTTAAAAATCAATTTGCATACAAGAGATGACAATTGTCCTTCTCTGGTGATGAAAAATTCCATCATTTGAATGAAGCGACGAAATAATGTAGTGAATATATTCCTGGCTTAAATTTGCTTCTTGGATTTGAATAATAATTGCGTAAATGTGAACGTTTTAGTGGACATTTTGCATCCGATATTCCTGTAATATTCGGGTGAAAAACACTGAAAGAAAGCGACGAATAAAAAAATAGTCTTTGTGTAGAAGAACCAAAAGATAAAAACCCTTTCCTCACTCGCCAGAAATTTTTATTTCAGTTTTCATTATCTGTTTTTCGTCCAGGAGAGTCTTGGAATGAGATAAATGCAATTTGTAATTGTGATCCTGATGGGGAGATATTAGAGAGAATGAATGTTCATCTTGGAATTATTCTTACTTAAAAAATGTTTTTTTTCTCTCTCTCGAGAATTCGAAGTAAAGTTAATTTTGTTCTCTTGAGCCTTGTAAACAATGAAAAGTCTTTTTAAAAATTTGAAAGGGAGGTATATCCTACAATATTTTTAATATATATATATATATATATATATATATATATATATATATATATATATATATATATATATATATATATAATTATATATATATATATATATATATATATTATGATATATATATATATATAATATATATATCATATATATATATATCTATATATATATATATATATATATATATATATATATATATATATATATATATATATATACTTGTGTATATGTAGTATTTGTTTGATTTTAGATCACGAAGAAAAAAAAAACGTGATGACTATACGAACAAAGTTATAGCCACAAGGAGGAATTGAAACACTGGAGATGCTAAGTATTCTTGTCTTGTTACCAATACATGGTCATAGCAATTAAAGACACAGTAATAAGGGCAAATATAAATGGTGGGTTAGTAACCTAAGAGAATATAAAAGAAGCATGAGAGGTCACAAAACAGTCAACAGATTAAAATCGAAATCTACTTATTGGTAATCCTCTTTATTCTATCTTTTAATTCTATTTGGAACATATGTTTTATGACCGTGTCCAAAGAAAATAATCCTTGACTTACATTGAAATTATTCGCCCAGGTTAACTGAATCAAAACAGTGTCTACAAGTTCCCTGAAATAGTTACCGTTTTTACATTTTGACCAATATTTGGGGCTTTCCGGTCCAATGTATTCTGTCGGACTTTTCACTTAAACATAAAAATAGAGCATTATTTGTATGACCTGTTCTTACTGAGTATTTGTGTTCTTTTAATCTGGTGTTCAATTCTTTACTGGTCTGACCTAAGTAAAATAAATCACAATCCAAACAATAGTGTATACAAAATTCCATGTATGGATTGTGATTTAATTAGCTTAGGTCAGACCAGTAAAGAATTTAACAAATACTCATTAAGAACAAGTCAGACAAATTATACATTATTTTTACATTTAAGTGAAACTTCCCACAGAATACATTGGACGCAAAGCCAAATGTTGTAACGTTGTAACGAAACCATTTCAAGGAACTTGTTAGAATCTATAATTTTATGTAAACCATAAAAAAAATAAGGGGTTCTCTAGTTATACTAAATGTGCACGTCAAGTTTCAGAAAAAAGAAACGAAATGGAGGGCCATAACACCATCATGTATTAATTGAGCAAACTTGGTGTAATAATACTGTACGAGTTTTTTAATATAATGACCCCTCAGTAAATAATAGTATGTTTTTGTGCTTTTATGTAACCTTAAAAAAACTATGAGGCCTTTCCATGAAAGTGAAAGTGCTAGTTAAATCAAATAACATCCTTCTAAAGCTTTAGTATTCTCCCGGAGGTGAAGAATGGTTGAACAAAATACCTAATCCCAGATCTCTGGGTGCGAATGAATTTAGAAGCTATTTAAATGCATCCTACAACAAATAAGTTGATGTGAAAGATTTTTTTCATATATCTATTAAGCCTATAACCATTATAACTTTTTTTACGTGATATGTGTTAAAACGTAAAACAACAATGAGTAAAGAATCCTTTAGTTTGGATATTTGTTGTTTGTATTACATACATACTATATATATATATATATATATATCTATATATATATATATATATATATATATATATATATATATATATATATATATATATATATATATATATATATATATATATATATATATATATATACATATATCTATATATATGTATATATATATATATATAGTATATATATATATATATATATATATATATATATATATATATATATATATATATATATATATATTATATATAGTTATCTTATATTTTATATATGTATAGTTCCAAGCTATACATTGAATATTACGGACAAGGAAACTTGGCATTATTCAAATTCACTGTATAAGGACGACCAAGATGCTTCATAATGAAGAGTGATCTGGAAGTTTTTTTTTTTACTCTCTGGAAATAGTATCATTGATGTTTGTTTCTGTTATCAACGGCTTAGATATAATAGGTTTAGTTCCAATGTTAAGGTGGGGTGGGAGGGAAAGAAATGTTGTAAATAGGTAAAGGGATAGTGAAGCATAATAAGAAGGAAAAGAATCCAGTCTGCCTTTTCATTATCATCTTTCAGACATAAATTGGCAGCTACAATAGATCAGAATTATAATTCTATTCTGGGACGGATGGGCAGCGTTTCAGATAAGATAACCTACCCATCTGGCCTTCTACAACATAAATAAAACTTAGTAAGGTAAAGTACGTCTAGAGGTCATATTATAGTTTTCAAAAAGGCCCTGAATCTTGCAGCATTGCATCTTGTGTAAATGAAGCGTATAATTGGAGGGTTCCTGATTTCTGAAGTTATCCTTAGTCACATTAAAAAGAAAGAAAAGTCTTTTCATCGCTGAATGATCTTAAGGGCCTAAATTCTATACACCAGTTCCAGTCCAATTATTTCAAATGCTCCTCATGTGGTGACAACGAATAAATTAAGAGAGAATGTCACAAGAAAAATGAAAAATCAAAAGGCTTCTTTCATTCATTCACGGGAATCATTATTGTTTTTTTTTTTATTGACAACCGCAAGACCTCCTAATAACGAATATTTTACTAAATTAGGATGTTTTTAATCCAGAATAAGGCGATGTTATGCTCTCAAGTGGCAAAATATTTTAAAAAGGAAATAAAATCTCTCTCAAGTCAGCCGGAGATGCGTTCACTATGCAAAAATAACATGTTTTTCACATTGTGCTGAAAGCCAATTTTCGAGCCAGTGGTGAAGAGCTAATCAATCGTCGAAGTTATAATGAATATGAATATATGTATGAATATGAATAATTATGAAGATACGTAACGATGCGCATTTTTTTACTTTTTTTTGGGAAAGGTATGTAATTCTTCAGGTGTAATATATTGTTATTCTCGCTCTCTCTCTCTCTCTCTCTCTCTCTCTCTCTCTCTCTCTCTCTCTCTCTCTCTCCCGTACACTATATGTATGTATATATATATATATATATATATATATATATATATATATATATCTATATATATATATATATATATATATATATATAATTATATAGTGTATGAGAGAGAGAGGGAGAGAGAGAATAGTATTATACTTTTTTAGAAAATGCGTATCGCTATTTGTATACACATACAAACACACACATATACACCTACATACATACATACATATATATATATATATATATATATATATATATTATATATATATATATATATATATTTATATATATATATATATATATAAATACCCTCACGTAATTCCCCACATAGGGTCTACCTTAAAAGCTCGTAATACCACCTAACCCGGATCTCTACATATACTAAGTACACAATAAATCCGGATTTTGACTTTAAATAACCTATCCTTCCTTTCAGAAAATTGGAACAATCCTGCTATATTAAAGCTTCCCCTTTTCTCTGTTGTAGAGTAAGCTCTTTAGAATTCGCATTTTCTTGTCTTCGCTGCAGTGAGGACATTACAAAAGTACTATTTAACTTTCCATTTCATCATTTGATTTTTCATGTATTCACTGGATCTTTATTTTGTTTTGTTTCTTTATACTTAGGTTTATTTTATATTCATAGATGAAGTTCAACAAATACCGCTACTTGACTTGGTTGTTTTAATAATTGTGTTAATGACCTCTTAACAGTTAAAGCAAATCCTGACTCGTCCCTTCATCCTCACCTCGCCTCCCGGCTATTCACCACACCAGTGAAAAGGGAAATTTCCGAAAATGTCATTGGAAAAAGGAAGATAATCTACAGATAACAGGAAATTAGTAGAAATGCAAAACAGGACATTTATATTTCATTTTGCACAAATCTACTGAAATTTAATTTGCCAAGTAGCAATATGCAATAAGAAGGTAAACATTATCCGCAATGATGAATTTTTCTTACAGTATATATTAAGGTAAAGACAGTTAGTAATTGCCTGATCATTATTTTCATGGAACATTCCATTTAAAATATATTTGGAGTGAATTTTATTGAAACAGCATAAAAATTTGCATTTGGTAAACTTAACGAATAAAAACAAATATTTACCCACGTCTCAGATAACAGATTGTATCTTCGTGAGTGCCTTTATAAGCATTTAGAGAACTGTATATAGTATGATAACCTATAGGCAAGATTTAGACTTCCTCAAACTTATTATTCAATTTTTCATAAAGATAGCCCAAAACAGGTAAAATCGATGTACGGCCAATCTTAGACACTATCCTTATAGACCAAGGAAATCTAAAATTAATATATATGTATACTATATATATATATATATATATATATATATATATATATATATATATATATATATATATATATATATATTATCATATATCATATATATATAGTATATATATATATATATATATATATATATATATATATATATATATATATATATATATATCATATATATATATATATATATAGAGTGTGTGCATGTGTGTATATATATATGTTCAATAAAGAGGGGGCTGGGGCTTTGCTATGATATATTTTAAATAACATATGATGTGATATGCTATGACATTTCTTAGAATGTGGAGAATCATCATTTAACTTCCCTGGAGACAGAGTGTTCAAGTGTCGAGCTTAGGAATGCTGATGTATCCTTCTTTGGGTGGTGTGATCAAGAGTGCTGTCTTAGCAAATCAGTGCCTCGTCCTGTCGCTATGAGAGCTTGATGTAGAGGTGACTTTGAAACTGGTCCTAAGCAGTTTGGGGATGTGAACATCGTGAACATTGAGTGTGGGTTTGTATGTATGGGTGTGTTTTTCCCCCTACATATGAGAGTGTTGTATTGCAATGAAGGGAAGACTATTACAGAGAGAAGGCAGGGCCAGGATGGCTTCTGCGAACAGTGTTTTTGTTAAGTGACAATGCATACTGGCTGAATGAGTGAGTGTTATTATATCTGTTTTGGCCAGAGTGTGGCTGGATTGTATTTGAATATTTATTTCAGAGATATTCTGTTTATATGATCTTTGATTATGATCTTGTGCTTACCAGAGAGTTCTCCTGTCTTCTAACAGGCGATTCTGGTAAAGAGGGGAAATATTTTATGGAGAAGAGTGGTAATTGTTCATTGGAGAAATGCTGTACTGACTTAATTACATGTTGACTGTGCCTATCTGTTATGGCTAAAATAATGTTGGTGTTAGATTAATTACTGAGGGTTATCTGGGTTATTTGGACTTTGAGGTAACATTTCATTTAATCATTCTGTTAAGATTCTGAGTTATTCAGTTGACACTTTGCTTTTAAATAAATGCATATTTTTGTAATTCACGACTCTGATTTGATGACCTAGGTGATGGAGGGGAGAGGTATGTCGAGAGAGTTATTGAGGATCAGGAGAGAGAGAGGAGAGAGAGAGAGAGATAGAGAGAGAAAGAGAAAGAGAGAGAGGGAGAGGAGAGAGAGAGAGAGAGAGAGAGAGGAGAGAGAGAAAATGTGTTGCCAATTACCAGTTGTCTGCCGCTCTTAGTCCATCGCTACCCAAAATGATAATAAGATTGACGATCTCGTTATAAATATATATATATATATATATATATATATATATATATATATATATATAATATATATCTATATATATATGTGTGTGTGTGTGTGTGTGTGTGTGTGTGTGTAATGTACCACGAAGGAACACGTGCTTGGGAATAGCTATAAGTTAAATCCACAGCAGAAAGGTGAGTAAAAAACTGGGGACTTGAAACAAGTACTTTCGTAGTATATCCTACATTCTCAAGTTCACACTGAATATAATAGAAATTGACAGACGTTTATTTACAAAAACAGAAATAGGGGCGGTGTTACAGTTTGTTAATCTGGGCTGCGTGTTCTTTAAGTAAAAGAGAAAAGGCGAGAGGACAATCCAGGATGGAGATTTAAATTCCTTGTTAACGTGGCTTCAATAAAAACGGATTCCAGCAGACAATAAACCATAACCTAAAGCACATTTAAGATTATGGTTCAGTTCCCTGTTTGAAAGGTTCATTACACAATCACACAATCATCTTTATTTTGTTATTCCAGTCCCTTATGAGGTTTTTAATTTTTGGTTTTTGATTTTTGTTTTTTGCACACAGACAGCTTATTGAAAAACACATTTGTTTCTTGAAATAATTTTAGCATACAGGTACGAAACCTGGAAAACTAGCTTTCGTCAGGACTTCTGTTAACACAGAGACTGACCTCCCTCCCTTTCTTTCACCTTCAAGGCTTCCAACCTCTCACCCAGTCACCATATTTCCCTTTTCCTCTCTTCCAACCAACATCGGTTTTCCTTAACTTTGATTTTCTTTGTTTTTTCTCTTTACTTCCAGTTTTTCTGGAAGTAATCCGCTCTTCTGGCATAAACTCAGAAATTCTCTATCTCTCTCCTCTCTCTACATGGAAAATTATTTCACTTTGTCCCTACTTCCAATCTTTATGGCCTCTCCCCAGCCACTTCCTGTGGCATGACCTAAGAACCACCTCTCTCTATCTCTCTCTCTCTCTCTCTCTCTCTCTCTCTCTCTCTCTCTCTCTCTCTCTCTCTCTCTCTGTGCATGAAAAATTATTAAATTTTCTCCAGACTTCCAGTCTTTATAACCTCTCCCCAATCACCTCTTGTGGGATAAACTAAGAACCTCTCTCTCTCTCTCTCTCTCTCTCTCTCTCTCTCTCATGTATACAAATGGAAAACTTATCTTCCTCTTCTCTTTCTGGGTCGTCTCCGGGATCCGTTGCATATGGTGATGAGGCTTCATTCCTTATTGAATTGCATTTTTTTTTATTGTTTTGTTTATGAAAGTTCTTGGGGATTTTTTTTTTTACTGTAAGAAAGTTTTCTGTATCTGTAATTCTATTTCTGTATCTGTGATTCTATTATCATAATGATGATTGTGAAGATACATGGAGGATCAATTTTATTAAAGAATTGATAGACTGC
>NC_061110.1:17176894-17179394 GCF_015104395.2 Macrobrachium nipponense | reverse complement strand
TGTATTTGAAGAGGGTAGTTTAAAAATAGTCACGCTAAAATTAAGGAAAATGTAACACAATAATAAAAAAGCCTGCGAGCTCGTGTATAATTTAAAAACCCTGTTATTTTTGTGTAGTCCAACGTGAGGACAAAAGCACTTCATGTATGTATGTATGTATGTATGTATGTATGTATGTATGTATGTATGTATGTATGTATGTTTAAATTTACTAATACTAATCGCAAGCAGGATACTCGTTTTTTTTTTTTTTTTTTTCAAAATAATTGGTGGAAAAAAGTCTTCAGATTTCACATCGCGCATTAATGTGGAGAACTCGCAATCTCTTCATTGTAAATGCAAAGCTTTTTTTATGCATCGTATTATGATTTTTATGCAAGGCAGCGTTCCTTCCACATACGGATAATGGCTTCTGAATATGACGAATGGTTCCACCGTGCCAAGTGAGAGCAAAATACCAAACTTTTCTTCATTTCCCCCAAAGAGGATTCGTTTTTGGGTTGGATTTTCGTTTTGCAATTTTATTTTGGAGTAAAGTTGAAGGAAAGATGAATGTGTGGATATTTACGGAAATATTGCCAAAGGTAGGATTCCTGGTATGGCAAGAAGGAATGAAGTTTTCAGAAATGGGATACTTTATGGGGTGTGGAGGGAGAAGGCCAAATGAAATCTAAATTTAATATTTTGTAGGCTTGGGAAACAGAACCCTACCCTTCATGACTGTAGATTTTTTTTTACGCCAAATATTATTTAATAAAAAGAATATATGATTACAGTTGACGCCGTACTATATCCGTGAGTTTTCATTCGAGTCCAATCAGGTAGCTATTGTTGGTTAACGAAATAAACGTTCATTTGTATTTAACGTAACTGGTGCTGTTATTTTTCGCAGAGTGTCATGTTTTAATTATCAGAGTGATTAGAAAATGAAAGCAAGGATCAGAAATAGAAACTTAGAGATAAGAGAAAAAATGTAACGTAAATACTGAGTGGCTTGTGTTAATAGTTTATTGAGTGAAGTGAGAGTTAGATAATGTAGGAATTGTTAATAGACTGCTGCTGATCGTTTTGCTGATGTGAATGAAGCTACAGATTCTTCAATTGTTCTTTGTCAAATGACGTCACCCTTGGTTTATTAATTAAAGGATCAAGAAGTCAGTGTTTTCACAGACGAGGGAGAAGTGTTCTAGATTTCAGACATCCTAGCAATGCGGTATGTATCGTTGTGCAATGATAAATGGTTGGTATTAGTATAAGTTGACATTGCCTGTATTCTCTGAAGAGTCTGGGAAATTATGCGTCAAGAAAGTTAATTTAAACGAAATATATTATGTTATTAGACGAAAAAAGAAGGTTATTTTACCTCTGGAAGGATGTCTCAGCAATCTGATTTACCACAGTGAATTTAATAGGAATATATTCTGTAATGGAAAAAAAAGGTTAATTTACCTGAAAGAATAGTTCAGCAATCTGATTTACCAATTTATTCTTTCAAATTGTAGAATAGTAGGAAATGGGATGGAAGACCAAAACAACTGGAATCTAAGACGAGGACTTACTTTATTGTTTTTGAATCGAATATTAGGGAAGGCGAGAACATCTCATTAACTCAGGTAGGGGAGATGTTATTGCTTGGAAAGGACTCCGTAGGAAACTTCATTAGCACCGGGCGAAAAAAATAATTGACATTTTAAGATCTGGATTGAATTTTTTCTACATGGAGGCTCTTTATTCCTGCGACAGAGAAATTTTGAAAATAATTAAGGCCACTTTTTCGGAGGACATATTAAACTGGGTACACAGCAAGATTTTCCTCCTGTTTTAACACCTTTCAAACCCTTTTACTGTCCATTTCCGTTTTCAGTGTTAAATGACCGCATAGGTCCCAGTGCCTACTGTTGGCCTAAATTATATATCAATTCAGTTATAAGTACATATATAGGATTACTTAAGTTACTCTCACACTTTGCCAGTTAAAGGGCAGTGTATAAAAAATATCAGTACCTGTAAACTTGTATCCTAAGCTTCACCATGTTCAGACCATCTTAACAAAAAAACCCATAAGTAATTGACTCCGAAAAGATGATTTTAAAAAATTGAATTTACTACTTTTTTAATTAGAAATTTAATATTATCTATGATACAGATATCTTTTTCGTAATTCCACCATACATACCCACGCACATTATATAATATATATATATATATATATATTATATATAGATATATATATTATATATATATATATATATATATATATATATATATATATATATATATCAACGTGAAGGTGGGCTATTGGAAACCTTGTAATTAATTTTGATTTTGCTTATTTCCTACGTTTCGTAATAACTTTTTATTCATCCCCGAGGATCTGTTAGACATTAAATAAAATTACTTTGAAAATTTCTATAAAAATTACTTTAAAATTCAAACAATATCTACAAATTACAACAGAATTAAACACATATACACACACATACACACACTCACACACACA
>NC_061110.1:17149394-17171894 GCF_015104395.2 Macrobrachium nipponense | reverse complement strand
CCCTCCTCTCACCGCCCCACACACAACAACCCTTGCTCGAATGTCCTCTGTCAACATTCATATTTATTTATACAACTCTTTTATGTTCTCTGACCCAAATACATCACAGTGTCTTTTTTTTTTAAATAGAGACTGATAGGATTGTGCAAAATCCATTTACTTATATATATGTATATGAATATATATATATATATATATATATATATATATATATATATATATATATATATATATATATATATATATATATATATAGATAGAATTATATATATATATATATATATATATATATATATATATATATATATATGTATGTGTGTGTGTGTGTGTCTATTTAAAGTACAGTAATTTGCTTGTTACCTTTCATTTACACGGTTTCACCCGAGTCCAATTTATTCTCTCTCTCTCTCTCTCTCTCTCTCTCTCTCTCTCTCTCTCTCTCTTCTCTCTCTCTCTCTCGTATTTTTCGGCCAAGGTCTTCTTGAGCTAACTCGATAAGCTTCTTATCTCTAACGATATCTGAGAAGCTTCAGCCTTTGTATAAAGGGATAATTTAAGCCAAAAAGGCCGAGGAAGACTTTGTTGCAGGAATCAAGTGCAGGATAATAAATCCCGAAGATGAGTTTCTGGATGCAAATTGTTACCCAAGAAATTATTTTCGGGTTCTTTTACATTATCACATAAGGTTGCCGTCCCCCCGACAAAGTTTTCATATTGTTAGCAATCCACACCTGTTGAATAACTTATCATGTATTTATTTAGGAAATGGAATTGGATATATCATTTGAGACTAAAGGCAAAGCGCTGGGACCTATGATGGTCATTCAGCCCTGAAAGGGAAATTGATAATAGGAAATTAAGTTATTAATTTAACAAGACCACTGAGCTGATTAGTAGCTCTCCTAGGGCTGGCCCAAAGGATTAGATATTTTTTACATGGCTAGGATCCAACTGGTTACCTAGCAACGGGACCTACAGCTTATTGTGTGATCCGAACCACTTTATGAGAAATAAATTTTAAATCACCAGGAAGAAATTCCTCTAATTCCATGCTTAGCAGAGCGGGGAAATCGATCTTACGGATACAGAATCGGTAGGCAACCACGTAACCCACTCGTCCAACGAGGAACTAATGAGAGTAGAAAGGTTGAAAGGTGTACCAGAACCAAAACTCAGTTGCTCTTTGACACAATTGTTAGGAGAAGGTGGGAATTGGAAATGAAGCAAGAGGATATGAAAGGTGGTATAGTAAAAGGAACGAAAGACATGCAGCTAGGGGCCGAAGGGACTAGCCCCCATGCGGGATTCCCTCCATAGATCAACAATCGCAATGGAATTTAACAAATTATGTGTAGAGGGCTTTGCCACACCTGGAAATCGAACCCGGTATTTTGATAGAACTCAGCTTCCTGTAAAATCCAAAAGATTGAATCTCTAATAAAGTCATAACTTTACAATTACAAGCACGTAAACAAAACAACACTACAAATTGGATAGGAAAAGGGATTATAATTTTCCATTCCATTGAAAAATATGCATCTCTAAAATTATAAACAAACGTGAAATTATAACAAACGTGAACAAAAACTACCACTGAATATTGGATAAGAAAATGGATTATAATTTTCCAATCCATTTTCTAAAAAAAAAAAAAAAACATAAGATTGAATCTCTAACAATGCCGTAACCTTAAAATATATAACAACGTAGAAAATTAACCAAACCAACCACTAAATATGTAATTGGAAAATGGGTTTTATTCCAGTCCATTCTGAAAGAGAAAAACAAAAGAAAATACATTTCTAACAAAGCCATAACTTTACATTTGCAAGCTACATAAACAAAACATCGCTGAAAATTGGATAGGAAAGTGGTTCCATTATTTGTTTCGGCCTGGATGGCCTTCCTGCATCGCGCGGGAGCAAAACGGTTCATGGGAAGCCAATTCCCAAGGAGAGATCCAGCCTTTCACCCAGCTTAAGGATTTTCCTTTCAATGTTGTTTTCGCTCTCTTCCAAATTATTAGTTTTTAAGATCGGTGAGGCGGAAGTTGCCGCTTAAGAAGCCGCACGACTCGAGAGTTACTATTTAAAGAAGCTATTACAAACGTGGGTTGCTTCAACTGAATTAACAGGATGATTTATAAAATACTACACAAAAAGGTTGGATGGTGTCCTTTAGTTACGTCATCAAACAAAGACTGTGAGCAGAAAAATAGGTGTCATTTAGTTATAACATCAAGCAAAAAGTGTAAGTAAAAAAAAAATTGTGTCCTTTAGTTACGACATCAAGCAAACAACTGTAAGTAGAAAATATAGTGTTCTTTAGTTACGACATCAGCAAAAATGACTTTAATAGAAAAAAATAAGAGTGTTTCTTTAGTACGAAAAACAAAAAATCATTGGAAAAAATGTAAAAAAAAATGTAGAAAATATGGTGTCCTGTTTAGTTTTTCCGACATAATCAAGCAAAAACTGTAAGTAGAAAAATATTTGTTGTTTTCTTTAGTTACGCACATCATGAAAAAAACTGTAAGTAGAAAATAATGGTGTCCTTTAGCTCCGACATCAAGCATAAACTTGTAAGTAGAAAAAAACGGTGTCCTTTAGTTACACACCAAGGAAAAACAGAGTAAAAAAAAGAAAAACAAAAAAAAAAAAAAAAAAAAAAAAAAAAAAAAAATGAGTCCTTTAGTTTAGACATCAAGCAAAACTGAATGGAATGGAAATGGTGTCCCTTTAGTAACGGCATCAAAGCAAAGAAAACTGGGAAAAAGATAAAAAATGTGTCAATTAGTTACGGCGGCATCATGCAAAAACTGTAAGGTGGGGAAAACTGTGTCTATACTTACGACATCAAGCAAAAACTGTAAATGGGAAACTGTGTCCTATAGTTTACAGCATCAAAAAAAAAAAGCAAAAAAACTGTAAGTAAAAGGAAAAGCTGTGTCCCTATAGTACGACATCAAGCAAAAACTACGTAAGTGGGAAAAACTGTGTCCGGTATAGTTGCAGCATCAAGCAAAAACTGTAAGTGGGAAAAACTGGTCCTTATAGTTACGATCAAGCAAAAACTGAGTGGGAAAACTGTGTCCTATAGTTACGACATCAAGCAAAAACTGTAAGTGGGAAAACTGTGTCCTATAGTTACGGCATCAAGCAAAAAACTGTAAGTGGGAAAACTGTTCCTATAGTTACGACATCAGAAGCAAAAACTGTAAGTGGGAAATAAACTGTGTCTTAAGTTACGACATCAAGCAAAACTGTAAGTGGGAAAACTGTGTCCTATAGTTACGACATCAAGCAAGCAAAAACTGTATGTGGAAAAAACATTTTGATATTTAGTTACGACATCAAGCAACTGTAAGTAGAAAAAAAATGGTGTCCTTTAGGTTATGACATCATCCAATAACTGTAAGTGGAAAAAATCGGTGTACTTTAGTTACGACATCAAGCGGCATTAAACCTTTCTAAGGTATGAGTTAATAATAATATAATAATAATGATGATGATAAAGGTTGCAATATAATTAAGCTTCTTACCCAGCTGAATTGATTTGATAAAATTAATATATCTTTCTCTCGTACTAATGATTACATTAAGCCTTTGTAATTCCTATTTCCTGAAGGCAGAAAAAGCATAAACCGCTTTGCGTATTGATGCACCATTTCCCATTGCAAAATGTTTCAGCGTAAAATATTTAGGACGTTTTGAAGCAATATCCAGCAGGAATTCATAAAATGTTTATAATTATAATATTCGGGGCTAAACTATTACAATAATTCCCTCTGCTCTGCTAATGGGCAGGCAAAACAATTAAACCATAAAGAATGGTATTTGCTAAATGTTGTTGATGACTTGGTGCAAATGCTGGTTTGTTTATTCATGGAAATAGGAGGGAACACGAATATTCCTGAATATTATTATTATTATTATTATTATTATTATTATTATTATTATTATTATTATTGTACTTAGGAAGCAGACCCTCTCTCAAGAATACGTTATTAAAAGTAATGGCTACTTCAGCAGCGTTACACTTGTAGAGATTCTTCTCTATTTTGCGAATAGCGGCTTTTTCAGTGCTACAAATTAAACAGGCTAGTAGAGCGCCTATAGAGGTCATGGTAAAATACAGGGTCAAAAATAAATAGGTGTATATATTTGAATGTTTTACAGATAAACTATGATACCATAGTCATCAAAGTCATTAACGATTTTTCTCTCTCTCCTCTGTCTCTCTCTTACTTCGTCAATCTCTCTCTCTCCTCTCTCTCTCTCTCTTTCTTAAAGCGAGCTTTCGTCTGGAGCTGCCAGACATCCTCGGGCTGGGAAGCTGAGGGTGGACTGATCTTGGTGCGGTGCCTACGTAGGTATGACTACCATGCGACTGTCGAAGAGACTCTCGTGCCACGCCCAAGAGGGGGCTATAAAGAATGCAGGGCAAGAGCTATAAAGAATCACGCCCGCACCAAACATCACGAGCCATCTCCCGAGATCCTGATCCGCATCAAAGAACACGAAGATCATCGGGAAGGCCTCTGATGCCCGTCGGTTGCGCCTGCTGGAGGCGCTACTCATCCAGCAAAATAAAACCTACTCTGAATACGACGCAAAGAATTTCTCCTCCTACGAGTATGAGAAGACCTGCCACCCCAACAATGACACCCACCGATCATGGACAACTCTATGGATGACAACGCCCCCGAACGAGGTACTCCTACAGCCGATGGAAATCAAAGTAGCCGTGACGTCCCACAGCGTAGCGCAACGCCCATCAATGTTACAGCGCCGCTTAGGAGGTCCAGGCGGCTGCAGGATATGCTGCAACGCAACCATCGGCCGAAGAAAGTGGCTGAGACCTGGCTCAGGCAGCCAATGAAAACAAGACTCACCGCCACCAGCCAATAGGAGACAAGCATGGGGCAGACCCCCTGCTGTCAACCACAGATATAAGGAGGACGGACACCCACCAAGCTACCACCGCCCCCTCCGGCAGGATGGAGACCGGACCTAGCAAACTGGCCAACATTTCAAAACCACATGAACACATGGGCAACACAGTACATTCAAAATTCCAGCCCTCAACATATGCACGCTCCAACAGGACTTTGTAGAGAGCTGCACAACGCAGCAAACATTTCCATGCCAAAGAAAGCCTTTAGAACAAATCAACACCCCACAAGGACAGTTGGTACTACAACTCTAGAATCAAAGAAATGAACTCAAGAGTAAACAGAATAAGGAAAATATTCAGAAGGAAACCCCACCGACGAGTTGCACACGATCCTAAGAGAAGTCGTAAACCACGCAGCCAAACTGCTAAGGAGGTTAAGCAGGAAAAACCTGGCTAAAATGGTGCTCAGAAACCACTCGAATGACGCCCATTGCAAACCCAAACGATGTTCAAGTGGTTCAACAAGGTATCAGGAAAGACCAGGCCAACACAGGCACACCATCCCAACCCTCTAGCTGAAGCAAACAGACTAGCACAGCACTTTGCAGACAGAACCAAATCAATTCACCTACCACCAGTCACACGAGAAAGACAAGTGGCACTCAATCCTGGAAGATGGAGAATCATCAATACAGCCTGCAGCAATTCTGATGACACGGACACACCATTCACAATGAAAGAACTTGACAAAGCCCTCCAAAAGGGAACAGACACGCACCAGGAGCAGACATGATTACATATAGCATGTTAAAAAACATGGGAAACGCAGCAAAGACAGTGCATCTCCACATAATAAACAGAACGTACAGAGCAGATCAGACCCACACAATGGAACCAACAAACACACAATTTCCCAATTCCAAACCAGGCCCAGCCCAACGCCTACAGACCCATTTCTCTCATCAGCTGCACAGAAAAGACGGCAGAGAGAATGGTGTTAAACAGACTGCTGTGGAAAACAGGGCCTTACACCACCGCTTATATGCCTACAAAGAGGGATAGGCACACAGGAATGTCTAGCAGATGTGATGGCCACAATAATAACAAGAAAGCAATCGTAGTATTTCTCGACCTAGAAAAAGCCTACGAACTTGCAAGTGCAGCTGCTATCCTGGCAGCCTTAGCCAACAAGACGGTAAAGGCAACCTTCTAGCATGGACCAAAAGATACATGCAAAACAGACAAGCCAGAGTCACCTTTCAAGGAGCAACCTCCGAATTCCTCAGTCTGGAAAATGGAACACCTCAAGGAGGAATACTCAGCCCTTCCTCTTCATATACTAATGGAGAAATTAGCCAACAGCAACTTCCCAAATGGAGTTGAAATTTTCATATATGCAGATGATGTGTGCTTGGTCAGCACAGACAGGCATAGAGCCCACCACCACATGCAAATCGCGATAACACAGATTGAAAACAAATGCACAGTCCTAGGACTAAAAATAAACACGGCAAAAAACCAAGGCAATGGCATCAAATACAATACAGACCTGAACCAATACAACTCATGGGAGAACCCATCGAATGGGTAGACAACTTCATGTACCTAGGAGTCAACATCAACATACAGCTCTCACACACAAAAGAAAATAGAAAACACTTAAACAAAAGATTCAAATGCAGACAAAACGCATGAAAGAATCACCCTTCGCTAAGGCAGGAGCCGTATACCATGCCCTCAGAATTTTTTCTACATACAGACAATAAGATCAACAGTAGAGTATGCCGCACCAGTCCTCACTAATCTCACAAGCACTGAACAAAAAAGTTTGAGGTAATCCAAAACAATGCCTTAAGACTCATTACAGGAGCCACCAATGTGGGAGGCCCCAACCTATGCATCCTTGAGACATGAAACAAAAACTACAAATCTCTGACTCATAGGATAGATCAGAGAAAACACATCCATCCTGCTAAAAAAAAACCTTAAAAAATGACAGAGACTGTCCACTCAAAAAGGAGATCAGGAAATGCTTAATCTCCATGAAGAGCTAGAAACCCTCCCAAAACATATGCTGGAGACCCTTCTAGATACACTGAGAAGAGTAGCGGCTGCAAAAAAATCATGCCGCAGCCATCAGGGAAGACACCCCCTTCAGTGAATACACAGAATCAGCACCCTGGGAAAACCAGAACCTTTAACACAAACTACACAATCTTCCAGCAAGCAAGGAAGCATCACCACCCAACGTTTAAAGCAAGCAGCCACAAGAAGCAATACAGTTTGACAACCCCGCCACAAACTATACTTTTACAGATGGATCAGTAGACCTCAGCGTCCCAGCGGCAGCAGCAGGGGTATACTCAACAAAACACTCAAAGGAAGCTGGAAGAGACTCTCGAACAATGCCTCCACACTACAGACAGAGCTGATAGCTATCGCCAAAGCACTAGAGGACTCCCAACACAGACTGGGCAAAACACTACAATACACACCGACTCGAAAGGAGCAAATACAAGCCATCACAAAAAGGCAAAGCAAGGAAAATACATCAAACCTCCTAACGAGCATATGGGCCACATGGCAAAACTCCATCAAAGCGAAAAGAAACAGACAAATAACTCTCAACTGATCCCGAGCCATGTTGGAATACAAGGAAAATGAGGAAGCTGATTCCCTGGCAAAAAAGCGGGCTACACATAAACAATGTCAACATCAAAATAAACCTCTCACTAACCCAACTAAAAAGCATAGCAGCAGCATACGCCAAACACAGGAGGAAAGCAAAATCAGGAGAGCCATCTTCGGAGGCTCCAAGACTGCAAAATGGTATGCAGACCCACCCCCCACAACTTCAACCACACAGCATACCGAAGAACATGACACGAGCACTAGCGTAATTATACACCGTCTAAGGTTCGGATACCAATGCACATGGCAAAAAATAGAAAACACCTAAACCATGTAAATACTGCGAAACAAATACAGAAGAAATCCACTGGAACACTATATATTCACTGCCCCAGAAACACAACAACTAGACAAAGTCATGAAGGAGATCAACAATCAGTCACTCAAATAACAAGACACATCCTAACAACACCCAACAGCTTACCAGGGCTTCTATGCTCTACCCACCACCAAGGTAGGTGCAAAACACTCCTAAATAGCAGAATCTCGGGGAATCAGTCAAGACCCTCACACCCCCTGCCATCCCTATCCACTCACATAAAAACCACAAAAACACAGAATAACAAACAATCCACCCAGTGCATGACTGACACAAAGACAGCAACATTCAACCTACATCACCCAACATCCAAAAGGAAAGCCCCGACTCTGACATCCTTCATCACTACCTCACTCCCTATGCACAGCATTCCTTCAGCCTCGTGCATCAAACAACACACACTACTTTTCCACTCGAAATTGGACGGAACAAGGAAAATGTTTTGTGGACATCACAAGCTAACTTGACTAGCAAAGCTTTTTCTCAGACTCATACCCTTCCTTCTTCTCATCTGTTGGGCCTCTCTGACTTGCCAACACTCACTACTATAGCACTTTTCCTACTACTGAAGGCACCTTAGGGATTTTTTAAAAGGTTGGACAACCTTACCCATCAAAAGTTTCTTCAATATCCACACTCATCAACTCACGCATTATCACCAATAAAGAATCATATCCTACCATTACCACCTTCTCACCATCTGAGTTACGGGCTGCTCTGTGAGCAAGAGCCCGTGCTGACACAGGTCAGCTAAATCAAAAACCACAAAAAAAACAAACAACCACCAAGATCAGTCCACCCTCAGCTTCCCAGCCCGAGGATGTCTGCAGCTCCGACGAAAGCTCGCTTTGTAAGAAAGAGAGAGAGAAGAGAGAGAGAGAGAGAGAGAGAGAGAGAGCAAAATCGTTAAATGACTTTGAGACTATGGTATTCCATAGTTATCTGTTTAAAATTCAAAATATATACACCTATTTTGACCCTGTATTTTACCCATGACCGTCTATAGGCGTTCTACTAGCCTGTTTAAGTAGCACTGAAAAAGCCGCTATTCGCAAAAATAGAGATGATCTACAAGTGTAACGCTGCTGAAGTAGCCATTACTTTTAATAAAGTGTTATTATTAGTATTATTATTATTATTATATTATTATTATTAATTATTATTTATTATTATTCGGTTGATTATTGCTTATAAATGCTCTCTCTCTCTCTCTCTCTCTCTCTCTCTCTACTCTCTCTCTCCAACGCGGACGTTTCGTCCAGATCTACAGGACATTTTCCAGCAAATAACTGTGAGGGACTGAATTCCATTGTTGATTTTCTCCCTTATATTCCCTTCTTATCATTATTATTACTACTATTATTATATCATTAATATTATTATTGAATTATTATTATATTATTATTATTATTATTATTATTATTATTATTATTATTATTATTATTATTATTTTTTATTATTAAAATCACCATTAATTTATGTGAGCCCACCTGGTGGGGGTATATTATTATATTTTTATTATTAATTATTTATTATTATTATATCCATAATGTTTCCCTCTTTCTTTGGTAACATTTCACTTATAGGTTGCATTCATATTCATAAATTATGTCATAAACAAATCGTCCATTTTGAAGAGAGAGAGATGAGAGAGAGAGAGGAGAGAGAGAGAGAGAGAGAGAGAGACAGACAGACAGACAGAATTTAAACAGAGACGTTGTAATAAAACGAAGTGTGAAGCCACATACCTTAACATTTGAATGATTAGCGAGACGTATCTGTATGGGCCCCCTACATTATCTTATCAGGTGAGAGAGGGTAGATAATGTACTGAAGGGGACTCAATAACCACTGGTGTACATTAGCAAAGTCAGATATAAAGGAAGGGGAAATATTGAATCTAAATATCATTACAGTTTTTCATAAACGTTGAACACTACTCAAAATAAGTTTATTTAATTGAAATGAGATGTTTTATAATATCCTACTCATAATCAGTACATCCTACTTTAGTGTACATTATCAAAGTAAGATATGAGGGAAAGGGAAATATTTACCTAAATGTCATTACATTTTTTCATAAACATTAAATACTACTCAAAAGTAGTTTTATTAAATTGAATAGGGAATATTCTATAATATCTACTCATAATCAGTATATCTCAGTTGGTGTACATTAGCAACGTCAGATATGAGGGAAGGGGAAATATAGATCAAATATAGATTATTTTGCAAAGTCTTTTAAAATTTTTGTTCCTATTTTCTTTTCCTTGATGGAAATTGTAATCAGGCAATCTCATCCTGAACTAAAATGATATAAAAGAAATTATTGGGGGATTTAAACCTCTTTTTTCTGCTTTTCTGCATGCTAACCCTATCCACTCATTGACAGTAACTACTGATAAAAGTTGAGGAAATTCTGCTGCAATCACAATGAAAATACACGTTCTTGTGTATCTGCTCAGGTCTCTGTCAGATAATTTGTATATATATCTAATATATATATAGATATATATATATATATATATATATATATATATATATATATATATATTAAAATGAATGAGAGACAGAGATACTAATGGGAATATGTTAAACACAAAGATAAGACACCTGTACTAATAAAACTTTCGTGTATGACACTTGATATGATTTTCCTTATATATATATGTTATATATATATATATATATATATATATATATATATATATATATATATATATATATATATATATATATATCTATATACATATATATATAAAGGAAATCATATCAAGTGTCATCAAAACGAAAGTTTTATTAGTACAGGTGTCTTATCTTTGTGTTTAAACATATTCCCATTAGTATCTCTGTCTCTCTTCATTCATATATATATATATATATATATATATATATATATATATATATATATATATAATATATATATATATATATATATATATATATATATATATAAGTATATATGTATATATATATATATAGATATATATTATATATATATATATATATATATATATATATACAAATTATCTGACCAGAGAACCTGAGCAAGATACACAAGAACGTGTATTTTCATGTGATTGCAGCAGAATTTCTTCAACTTTTTATCAGTAGTACTGTCAATGGAGTGGCGGATAGGTTAGCATGGAGAAAAGCAGAAAAGAGGTTAAATCCCCAAGAATTATTTTTATATCATTTTAGTCAGGAGAGATTGCCTGATTACAATTTTCCACAAGGAAGAAATAGGAACAAAATTTTAAAGACTGTGCAAAATAATCTATATTTGATCTATATTTCCCCTTCCCTCATATCTGACGTTGCTAATGTACACCAACTGAGATATATGATTATGAGTAGATAATTATAGAATATCCCTATTTAATTAATAAAACTAATTTTGAGTAGTATTTAATGTTTATGAAAAAAATGTAATGACATTTAGGTAAATATTTACCCCTTTCCCTCATATCTTACTTGATAATTGTACACTAAAGTAGATGTACTGATTATGAGTAGATATTATAAACATTCTCTATTCAAATCTATTCAAAATATATATATATATATATATATATATATATATATATATATATATATATATATATATATATATATATATATATATATATATCTACATATCCATTCCAGAAGAAATCGCAGACAACCACATCAGAATGAAAACATTTATTTGAGACGTTTCGCACATAAATGTGCATTCGGTCGTTGAGATAAAAAACACACATATTATCATTCAATAAGAGCACGATTCTTAATATATAAAAAATACAAGACAAAAAAATTAACTTAAAATTTACATAAAGGACTCTAAAAATGACAAGTAAAAAATAAGAAGTATAAAGTAAAATAAAAAACAATACCAAGGGCAACCAACCTTTAGTTGAGGAAGGAAAGGAGGGTAGAAGGACTAGACTCGGGCAAGAAGTTAAAACGTTGACTATGCCAGATAAAGCGGAAAAGATGAAAACTCCACTATTCAACGAGGAAACAAAAGACGTTTAATATATAATGACTCTAGAGTGGTTATGTAATCAGAGTCTTTAATCGAGCTAAAAATAGAGAAGTGGTGTTTCTTCACCTCTATATTGCAATTGATTGCGTGATTTTTTATGTTTGATGTTCAGACCTACTTAATTTTTGACCAGTCCTAAAACTAAAGCCCATGTGGGACGTAGTATCTCATCTGCAGCAGCCTCTTAGTCGACCCAACGTAAATTCCGGGACATCCGGGCACGTAAATTTGTATACCAGTTAGATCTCATGAACTGCTGCAGACGATCTTTGAAGCAGAAAAAGAGCCTATTTTTGCATGAGAGCGAATTGAGGAAAGTTTTTTTACACAGGTTTTTGAAAAGTTATTTGTGATTAAAAAAACAAAAAAAAAAATATCGGTCTAACTTTGGAACCAAAATTATCTTTAATTCTGAGGGCTATTGCAGTGAGCGTAAATTTTTCGTGAAAGTAGTTTTTATACAAAAAAAAATATATTCGGTCTAACTTTCGAGCCAAAATGCTTTAAATTGAAAGACCCACGATTGACAGCAAGGTTTTGTGCCGTTTCATTTTCATAAAAAAAAATTATATTCAGTTTTAACTTTAAAAACTTGGAACAAATTCGGAGTATATTGTATTTAGAGCAAATGTTTTGAGAAGTATTTTTTAAAAAAGGAATTATATTCGACCAAATAATTTTGAACCAAAATATCTCTGATAGCAGAGGATTATTGCATCAGATCAAATTATTGAGAAGTCTTTTTAGAAAAAAAATATTTCGATTTAACTTTGCGACAAAATATCTAAGAATCAAAGATTATTGCACTGAGGGGGGGAGAGTTGTAATCATAATCGCTCCCCAATAAAAATAAAAATAAATTATCTGATGGGTTAGAGACGATATCACGCAGCAAGAAAAAAACAGTTTTAATCAAACAATCATTCGAAATTGACAGGCCCTCGAAAACATTCCATAAGTGACGGGAACAATTTTTCGAAGCGAAGATAAATGTGCTTCAGTCGCCTGATACGTTCGCGAGCTGGTATTAATCTTTTTCGTAATGAGTCAGCAAAGGTAATAAGGTAATAAAATGTATCGGCCGGGTCAGTTATTGATCTTGGCTGTTGTTAAATGCACTTACCTTTCACATACACACGCACACACACGCACCATACAAGTTTTCTACGCTTTTCAAGACAATTCATTCTCAACTGGACCCTAAGAATTTTCTGCATTAAAATGTAAGCAAATTTTTAGGTTCCCCCCATTAATCCAAGGACCTCAGGAATATGTCATAAGGTTAAAACTGTAGATTTCATCGTGGTGCCTTCAGAACAGCTTTAAAACAGCAAGGCCAAGAGGTCCTTCAATGCAGAGATATTATGTACTTCATAAAGAGTACTTTTTTATATCTAGGGAGATGTTTAGCAGTTCCATGGGCTTTACAAACTTGTCCTACAGCATTTACATATATATAGAAAACAGTGGCCAGTAATAGAAGCACTTGTCATGGTAACTAGAGCCGAGTCTAGGCATAGTATGTATTATGTATGAATAGAAGTTGGAAATTACCATAACATATACATGAGAGGAGTTTTCTCCCGCCTAAGGTCACTTACAGTCTTCTTTTAATTTTTTCATTATCTAATATTTATTATTTTCTGTTTACTCGTCTGAGAGCATCCAGGTCGTCTGTTAAAATACGTGACTACGAAGAGAAAACATTCTCTTCGTAGTCACGTAATAACCAGGTCACTATTATTCTTTCCGTTAAGTTTCTGGCCGGTTAGCTCGCTTCGTCTTGAAAATGTTTTGACAAGTGAAATAATAAAAAATAGTAGTGATAGCTGCTATATCGTGCAAAAAAGTGATATTATTATGAGTGATGATCACATGTGTGCAGTCAGGTTTTTTTTTCATTATGGTATTTTATTTATTTTTTATGCAAGAGAAAATACGATAAAGCTTGCAATACTGATTTTTCCTTCACTAAGATCAAACTAATGTCACTTTCCCTCGCTCTAGATGTCTAGACAGGTATCTCGATAGATAAAATTGATATTAACGTAATTCCTATTTTACTCATTTACCCTATTAACAAACTTGCCTCTCAGTTTCCCTGCAAAGGGATATTGAAAAATCTGATTGCAACTTTGGGACATGTAAGTCACTTGAATCAATTTATCAAAATATATAACAAAGTAGGATTTAATTATTTTCGCAGCTTTCGTTAAAATTTTAATGTTCGCTTTCAGTATGACGATATGGTATTTCATTAAAGTAAATTTCCTGTTCGTGGTTAATGAAAAATTTTCTTTGAGTAAATTTCCTGTTCGTGGTTAATGGAAATTAAATTAGTTTACTTATGCTTAACGCAGTGGACCTCATCAACGTTAAATCGTTGCTGGCATAAGGCACCAGGCATTTAATGTGACATTTCTTAATGCAAGATAGTAGCTAATATGTTTTTTAAACAGTTCGTTTCTTTCTATAAAGGTTGTTTTTTGATGCAAGGACATTACGCTGAAACGCTTAAATAAATGCAATGTTATTAGTTATTTGCGAATGCAGAAACATAAGAAAACTATGAAATTTTTAAACCGTAATTTATCATATGAGCAAAAATATTTATAAAAACTATGCACATAGGGATTAAAAAACATGATAAAACCGTTTTAACAAAATAATAATTGACCTCTTATTTTCCTGCATTCGCCAACAAAATCCAATAAACAAAAATTGCATTTACCTAGTTCGTTTCAGCGCAAGATCATCGCCTCAAGTTGTTTTATGCTACCAACTCAAGGCTAGGAATTATTGAGGAATTAAAAATAAGTATAATCAGTCCTGTTGTCATCTATGTAGGCTCGTGCTTGAAAACGAAGGTTATAAAATGTCCCTGTAGCATGATTCTTTGGCAAATCTCCATATAAAAATTTGTTCATATCTCTCTTGCTCTCAAACTATATCTCCACTGCTATGACAAATTCATATCAGTATTATGGTCTCAATCTGCAAATCACTATATTTTGCTTTCAAATTACTCGAAAAATCGTTCTTGCTTTTTGATTTTGTAAATTAATTAGAACAACTGCACATTTGGAGGTGTTTTTGATTTTATTATTATTACTACTATTATTATTCAATAATCTTATCTGAAGTATTATTATTATTATTATTATTATTATTATTATTATTATTATTATTATTAGTATTATTTTATTTTATTGTTTATTATTTTTTTCATCCAAAATTAAACTGCAAGTCCCCTTTTTACTAAGGGGTGGAAGGTTGTGGGGGGGGGGGGGGGGGGGGGGGGGGTGTCGGGGGGGGGGGTCAGTTATTGGGACGGGGGGGGGAACCTGTGACCCAGACTCCTATAACAGTATACCTCGGTGTACTGTTACCAAACGGGGAAGACGCTATTAAGGGAGTTGCTATATCCCCCTCTGGTCCCAGTTAGTATAACTCAGGAAATCAATTCAACTATAAATAGAGCTTCATTATCTCGGTCCCCCTCAATTTCAGTCCGCGTCTTGAACGTAATATTGAAAGATTCGAGAATTGTCTCCAGCACAGCTTCTGTGGATAGTGAAAATGAATTTACAAACCATATAGCAGTTCTCCTTTAAGTATATTGCTAGTTTACTTATATTACGTCTTTTATTTTTCTTTTCTAATAAAGTGATCTCTCTTTTTCTGGATTTCCTGTTTGCCTTTCGTTATCTTCTTCCAAAAAAACACTCCATTTCCTTTTTTGAAGGTTGAATTTTCAAATCAGTGGCCACGGTGGGCTTGTTCCATAATGAAATAGGGTTATCTTCTATAAAAAAAAAAAAAAATAATAATAATTTTTTATTTTCCCTACGCTGCTGCTGTTGTTCTTGTTGGAGGAGTGGGGAGAGGTTCTATGGAAAGCCTAAAAAGGTCTGAAAAAGGTGTTTCGCTTTGAGTTTAAAGATACAGGAATTTTAGATAGGATTACTACGATTACGTATTAGAAGGAAAATGTAAAGAATGAATAATGTGTATATTAAACTGCACCGAAACAAATATTTCAAATAAAATGAAGCGTTTTGATTTTAATTTTGATGGTGAAACAACGAGCTATTTGACCCCTAGATTTTAAGCACATCTCCGAGTAAGCTAGATGTTTGTGGATGTTTGAGCCTATTTGGTGCTTTGCTGATTTAAGCCCATTTAACTTAGTGATGATCTGCTGACTTCGATTAAAACGGTACTTCGGACCTCATCCTGTCATGCTGAAGGTCGTAATTTATAAATTAAAACTTGTGCTTCGCCATTACGAGAGAGAGAGAGAGAGAGAGAGAGAGAGCGGAGAGAGGAGAGAGAGAGAGAGAGAGAGAGAGATTTATAAGCAGGCAAAGGAAAAACACGAAAGCTAGGAGTAACATCAGGAACAACGAAGGATTGTGTTTCAAGGGACATGCAAAACTTCTCCCGTCACAGGACGGGATTGCTTTTCATAAAATAAGGCCTTCTGGCCTTCCTTTCTCGTGACATTTAATGATGCACAGTAATGGGGCCGTCTGTTTGGAAATCGTAACACGAGGATGCATAATGATGCCAGGGTTGGGTTGGATATTCTTTAATGTGAAATATCTTGAGGTAGATAACCGGATGGCCCAGGCTGAATTCAGTGACGAAAACTGTAAAGAAAAAATTGAGAATTATAAATAAATGCTTTATTGTCTTAATAAAAATTGACTGAATGGGTAAAATACACGACAATCATTACGATGAATAAGATAAACTACAAGTCGAAAATCGAAAGATATAAATAATGCTAAACAGAATTAAGATTAACTAAATGGATATAATTCTAAGAAAAATCTTTACGCCAAAGGCGAAACGAAATAAAAAAAATAAGTGGCACTGGGATTGAAAGTTTATGATAAAAACATGGGAACGATATATATATATGATATATATATATATATATATATATATATATATATATATATATATATATATATACATATATATATATATATATATATATATATATATATATATATTGTTAGAACTATTTGCCATTTCCCTTTTATTTTGTTTTTATTCATTATCTTTTAGTTTCCCCTATTTTGCTATTTATTATAGTATCCCATCAGGGTTTTGAGTTAGTCTTCCTCCACATTTTTAGTACCATTCCTGTTTTTTATCCTTGCCTGTTTATTCCCAGAGTCCTGTTTTCGGTCTCCTTGGAGCATTCCGAGGTGCTTTGGAAGTCCCTGTGCCCATGTATGGCAGTCTGTTTCTGGCCTTCGTGTTGATACCACACCATATGGATTACAGCAAGTTCGCTCCTTATTCTGCTACGACTTGAGCGCTCTTTATCCCTGGAGCTTGTTGCAACGCTGCTGCTTCATCTTGCTGTAGCCTTGGGCAGTATTAGCCTGGGGGACCTCTCCCGTTAGCAGGTATAGAGCCTTTGATTTTGTGACGTCTGGAGGGACTGTATTGTGACGTCCAAGGGACGAGGATCTTCCTGAAGAAGGTCGGGGCTTTATCTGCCGCTATTTGAAGATAGCGGGACATACCTTCCCGTTCCTTCGATATCCACGACGTCGTTTCTGGATCAATTAAACGTTCCTAATATAAGAATTGTGGGGATTAAACTCTTAGTGGCCACTTTTAAATTAGTTAGGTTAATTTAGTTTGTTAATTGTTAGGCTTCTTTCTGGGCCGTTATTTTCTCTTTTCTTTCGGGGGACCCCCCTATTTATTTTGGAGAACTGTCTGGTTTGATACTGTAATAATAGGGGTGTGTTTTATTCAATAGTGTCATATTGTGTGATTTGCTTTTCATTTAATTTTGTATTTATAGAGGTTCCGTTAATCATTTTTCTATCTATGCTGGTTTGTAAATATATTATATTATTTTTACTTGTGGTATTAGTTTTTCCCTCATTGTTAATATTTGCACACTGTCTGTTATTTCACTTATCGTGACTTTGAACTTTTTGAGAACAGACCCAGTTATGATTGATAGCTTTTCTGGAGTCTGAAAGTAGCCCTTTGAGGGAGGGTCCCTGACATATTTGGGCGACCTTATTGCCAGGATTTCGGTCTGTTTTGGGTGTTCTCAGTGTGCAGTATTAACCGTGAGGGTGCTAGGCATAGATCTAACAACCCTCTTGGATACTTATATTTTGTATTGGAAGTTTTCGGTCAAAATGGAGACTGCTGCAATTTTGGATGTAATTGGTGGTGAGGGCTGGCAAGAGAGGTTGGCGAGTTTTAAATAAGGATGAATTGAACACTGTTGCTAACTATTTGGAGATTGAATTTGACCCCTCTATGAAAAAGGGATTATTATTGTTAACAATTTATGAAGGGATTAAGTCGGTAAAGTCTGATGGTGATAAGGAGGTGAAGTCTGCGGTAACCGTAGAGTTGGTGGAGAGACAAATTCAATTGCAGACATTGGAATTTGAAATTGAAAAATTTAGGGCAGTGAGAGAGAGAAAGAAAGAGAGTTTGAAAGAGAAAAATGGTTGGCTAACCCGTCTTCTCCTCCCAGTCTTCCCCTGGTGTCGCTGTTGGTCCTGCTATCAATTTGGTACAGGCTTTGAAGTTCGTGCCCACGTTCCAAGAGTCGAACGTAGCAGAGTTCTTTGTCTCTTTTGAAAGGATGGCTGCTAGGTTGCAGTGGCCAGAACAACTGGACCACTTTGGTACAAAGTAAATTCATTGGTAAAGCTCAGAAGGTTTATGTAAACCCTTGATGAAAACTTGGCCTCAGATTATGAAAACGTCAAGGCAATTATATTTGAAGGCGTATGAGTTAGTTCCCGAGGCCTATAGACAACGGTTTTCGCAATTTGAGGAAAAACTCTGATCAGACGTTTGTGGAATTTGCCAGGGCGAAGCAACAGTTCGCTGAGGACTGGCTTAAGTCAAAAGAGGTGGATACCTTTGACAATTAAAGGAGTTAATGTTTGATTTGAGGAATTCAAGCATTGCGTCCCAGACAAGTTAAAAACACATTTAGAAGAGTTAAAAATGGATAAACTACAGGAGGTGGCTGTAACCAGCGATGAGTATGTATTATCGCATAAAGTAGAATTTCAGAACACCATGTCTGAGGAAGGTCGGACTGGAATAAGGCCAGTCGTGATAATTATAGAGAGAATACCAGTAGGAATAATTATGGTAGTAAGAGTAGTCCATGCGACAAAGTAATTCTGTTTCTTTCAGGAATAATGATAATACTACTTTTCAGGAATAATGACAACGTTTCTTTCAGGAATAATAATACCTCTTTCAGGAATAAAGTTAATAATTCTGGGACGAATGTTGTCTGTTTCTTTTTGTAAAAAAAGAGGTCATGTAAAAAGCAGGTGTTATGCTTTAAGAAAATGCAACAGTCCAGGCAAAATCCTCCCGGTGATGGGTGTCGGGAATGAAGAGCTGTGTCTGCTAGGGCCAGAGGACAGGAGATAAATGACTACCCAGCAGTTTCGCTAAGTTCGTCTCTCAGGGTTGTGTATCAGCCGTAGGGTCACACTTAGAAAGGGGAGTGCGAATTTTGCGAGATACGGGTGCTGCGCAATCTTTGATTTTGAAAGAGGCATTGCCGGTTGACTTTGAACCTGTTGGGGAGGAATTTGTGATCTTGTCTGGTTTTCCGGATTCAGTTAAATCATATCCTATCAGCATTTTTCAGTTGGATTGCCCGTCGTTTTCTGGGGCTATTAAATTGGCAATTGTAGAAAAATTTCCTGTGAAGAATATAGACGTTGTTTTGGGCAATGATGTTGTCTATAAGAATACGACTTGTCCAATTTTGATGATAAACCCTGAAATATCTGTAGTTACTCGTTCTCTAAGTAGGGTTGTTGACGCTGCAGAGTCAACAACGATTTAGATATTAGTACCTTAGAACGTAGTGATAGTAATAGTGTAGTAATAAGGGATGGTTTAATTAAGCCTGATTGGACAAGAGAAGAGCTTATTAAAGCTCAGAAGCAAGAGTTCCTCAGTTTGCCCTCTGATTGACTTAACTGTGCCTCACTACCGAATCATTAACGAAATTCTGTACAGGTGTAGTAGGCCTAAAGAGGCAGGTAATGACGATTGTGAAATAATTCGCCAATTAATGGTTCCTTTCAGTCAGGTTGGGATTATGTCGTGGCACATGAAAATCCTTTGTCAGGTCATTTTGGCATTCGAAAGACTACGTTGAAACTTCTGTCCGACTTCTGGTGGCCAGGTTTGAAATCGGACGTAAAGAAGTTTGTCAACGGTTTGCGATATTTGTCAAAAGGTAGGAAAACCGAATCAGTTGTTCTAAAGGCGCCGTTGATCCCTATTCCTTTGGTGTCAGAACCTTTCAAGGAAGTATTTATTGATGTGGTTGTCCCTTACCTAGATCTAGGAGTGGGAATGAATACATTTTCACTATCATGGATAGAATGTCCCGTTTTCCCCGAGGCTATTCCCCTCCGTACAATCAAGAGTGTAAAGATTGTGGATGTTCTTAATAAATTTTCTTTACCAAGTTTGGGTTACCTAAAGTAATTCAAAGTGACAATGGTTCTAATTTTACCAGTAGATATTTCAAGAGTAAGATGGCAGAATTAGGAATTAAGCATGTAACTTCGTCCCCATACCATCCGGAGACTCAAGGCGTTTTGGAGAGGTTCCACCAAACTTTGAAATCGATGCTGCGGAATATTGTCTGGCTCATGGATCCGAGTGGGATAAGGAAACTTCCCTACTTACTGTTTGCTTTCGTTCATCTCCAGTCAGTCATTGGGTCTGTCTCCTTTCAACTTAGTGTTTGGGCATAATGTCCGTGGGTCCTTTGCAGGTCATAAGAGAAGTGTGGGAAGGTGGACAGTACCGAGGTTAATTTATTGGATTACGTCTCTGGCCTTGGGGATAATTGTCGAAAGCTTGGGAGTTTGCCAAGAAAAAATTTGGTGAGTAGTCAGAATAAAATGAAATATTATTTTGATCAAAAATCCAAACCACGTAGTTTCGCTGTAGGTGAAAGGTTTGGTATTGTTACCTTTGCCAGGAAATTCCTTAAGGGCTTCATTTTCAGGTCCCTGGCGAGTAATTAAAAAATTAATGAAGTAAATTATTTGGTGGAGACTCCCGAACGCAGGAAACCCTATCAACTCTGCCACATAAATATGCTGAAGAAATTCATAGATAAGGAAATGCGATTCCTGTGACCATTGTCGGGAAGGGTGATGATAATGATAATGTTTCCTTTTCAGATTATGGTCTTGATAAAGGTAATTCTTTTGACAAAGAGTGTTGGCCTTCTGATAATCAAAACTCTTTGAAAAATTTTGTGATGATTTAGTAAAACCATTTGGATGGGACAGGCGGAATGTATTGAAAGGTTAATGTATGAATATAATGACTTATTTTCCGATGTCCCTGGTCGTACGTCTATTTTAGAGCAATGATATAGACTAGGTGATGCTTGTCCAGTCAAACAGTCTCCGTATCGTTTAAATCCTGTAAAAGGTGAGGTGGTGGCCAAGGAAGTAGAGTATATGTTAAGACACGGTCTTATAGAGCCGAGTAATAGTCCTTGGTCCTCACCGGTGGTGTTGGTAAAGAAAACCGATGTAGTTATAGGATGTGTGTGGACTATCGGAAATTAAACGAGGTCACCCGTTCCGATAGTTTTCCTTTGCCTCGTGTGGAGGACTGTATTGATTGTTTAGGTCAAGCAAAATATATTAGTAAGTTTGACCTCCTCAAAGGTTACTGGCAGGTACCCTGTCTAAACGGGCCAGGGCCTTGTCCGCTTTTGTCACCCCCAGGGTTTGTTCCAGTGTCGTGTAATGCCTTTTGGGTTAAAGAATGCCGCCGCCACTTTCCAAAGGTTAATGAATTCTTTAGTTTATGGGCTGGAAGGTTGCGTGGTTTACATTGATGACATTGTGATTTATTCTGATGATTGGGACACTCATCTCAAAACGTATTAAGGCTCTATTTTAAGGTTTTAAGAAGAGCTGTTTTAGTGTAAATTTAAGTAAATGTGATTTTGCTAGGGCGGAAGTGGTATACTTGGGACATACTGTTGGTAATGGGAAAGTGGCCCCTAAGAGGGCTAATGTAGAGGTAGTAGAGAGTATGCCAGTGCCATCTTGTCGTAGGGATGTCCGGAGATTCCTCGGCTTAGTGGGATACTAATAGGCGTTTGTTTCGTTAAAAACTTTTCAGATATTGCAGATCCTCTTACTAACCTCCTTAAGAAACAGGTTTCATTTGTATGGGATGACAAGACTCATAATGCTTTTGAGTCCCTCAAAAAGGTGTTATTAAGCTTTCCAGTGTTGAGAGCCCCCAATTTCAACATTCCTTTTCTCTTGCTACGGATGCAAGTGATGTTGGAGTTGGGGCTGTGTTACTGCAGCAGGATGAGCAGGGGATATCTCATCCGGTAGCTTATTTCTCAAAAAAGTTAACGCCTCCCCAGAGGAAATATTCCACTGTAGAGAAAGAAACTTTGGCCTTGGTTATGTCAATTAATCATTTTAATGTATACCTTACCTCCACAGATTCTCCTATATTAGTCTTAACTGATCATAAT
>NC_061110.1:17121894-17139394 GCF_015104395.2 Macrobrachium nipponense | reverse complement strand
TGTTGAGTTTTTGTAACTTTGGAGAATATTTCAGTGATTCACGGGGGATGAGTTTTGCTGAATCTTGATGAATCTGACTGAATCTTGGTGAATTGTGTTGAATCTTGCTGAACTTTTGCTGAATTTTTTTGCTGAATTTTGGAGATGGACAAGCATTAAACATTGTGATATATTTTTTACTGATACTAGTGATTTTGATGATAGCAGTTTTTTGGCGATTTTGTTTGTGATAGTGATATTTCTGATACTGAGTGTTATATATATATATATTATATATATAATATATATATATCTATATATATATATATATATATATATATATATATATATATATATATATATATATATATATATATAGATATATATATATACTAATACGTGGGCGTTTTAATGCTATCAAGGAGGTAAAATTCTTTTTTTTGAATTTGGGAGGAACTAACAACACATTATTTTAGTTTTTTTTTCCTTTTTTTATGAGTTCAGCAGATAATTGCTTGACATCTGGTGAGTTACGGGAGATAGTTAACAGTGCCGTTGATTTTTCTTTTCTCTTTTTTTGGAAATTAGCCATCGCTGACACAAGTTTTTTTCACCATGGGGTGAATTTGAATTTATTTTTTCTCTCCAGTTGGTGTGAATATTTTTTTAATATCTCAGTTTCGTGACTTAGAGTCATTGTTCGGGAGCGTGTTTGGGTTTTCAGCTATTTGATGCTATTAGAGAAATGTATGGGAGAATTTTTTGCACGTTTTGAATGCATACGTAATGGCACTACATTTTTTCTCTGGATATTTGTGTTCCAGAAATTGTGAGTTTTCTTGCACAATACCTTTGTTGTATTTGTGACAACTTTGTGAGAGATAGGAAACTTGGTTAAGTTTTCTAGTGACTTATGTCGTAGTGCATATGGAGAAGTCTTGGTTAGACAATTTGTATTTGGAGTTCTGTTATAATGAGTTGTGACACATGGGTGATTTTTTCTAGAATTTTCTAGACAGTTTTATATGCCGAGTTTTTTGCCTTTTTTTTAGCAATTATGCTAAATGCTAACTATAACATTGAGTTATTCTCTGGAGAATTGGAGTTATAATTGAGATATAATTGGAGATATACTATTTGGAGTTATAATTGAGATATATTATTTTGGAGTTATAATTGGAGGTATATATTATTTTGGAGTTATAATTTGAGATATAATATATTGGAGATATATTTTTTGGCCATTTTTGATATTTACCAATGTGATATGAGCTATCGTTTTAGTTCAATTATTTTGCAGCCATCTTTGTTGCAAATGGAGACATTTTTGAGGAGATTATGGGGAACAATATTTGTGAGTGTGTGAGTTAGATGCTTGAGAGCACATTTTTTGGAGTTAGGATTTCATTTTTTGATATTCTTTTTTGGAGATATATTTTTGGAGCCTTGTTTTGTTCCACATGGAGTATTGGGGAAATAGAGGTAAATATTTTGTATTTGCCGAAATAGAGGTGATTATTCTCTATTCCTGGAGTGGTGTTTTTTTTATTAACATGTGGCTATTGGAGAAATAAGAGAAAATATAAAGGGAGTGGTTATTAACCAAATGGAGGAAATATTTTTGTTAACCGGAGTGATGTTATTATTAATATGGTGAAAAATATATGGAGTTGGAATTAATCGTGGCGGGTGACCTGACCTTTTTTTTTTTTTTTTGTGGTTATGGGAGTTTTTTTTCGAGACAAGAGAAGATTTCTGTGGTTCTTTCTCTTTGGTTTCGTGATCATTTAGTTTAGGGCGAGTGACATTATTGTAATTACGAGTCCTATGGAAATGTACACATTTGTTATGTTCACAAGTGTGTTATTTTGGAGGCATATAATTTGGGCAAAGTCATGTTGAGAGAATAAATCTTTGAGACAAATGTTTGAACACATTAGTCATATCCTGGAATTAATTTTGTGAAATGTGTCTGTTAGAATCATGAGTTTTCAAACTTGTTGTGTCTGACTAGACAATTTTTTTATGCTGATGTTTGAGCTTACGTCCGCAGGCGATTTTTCTGCTGACAAGCGATGTGATGAGCCATGTGCTGACTTTTCCTCTGATGATGATAGATCAGAATTTTCGCAATATCTGGAAATGTTGATAATAGCATTTCACGAAAAACGCATGTGTAAGAGTTTGCTTTCTGGCAAATTCCATAACTTTACATGGAGCATTTCTTGGGGAAAAATGAGGGGAGTTGTGTATATCATACATGCATTATGTATTTGTGATTGGGGAAATCTTTATTTTATTTTTTTTTCTCTTCCTTTTCCTGTAGAGATATAATTTGGGGATTGAGCTTAAATAGCATTTCTTTTTTTTACCGGGAGATGTAACTTATCGGGAGATGTGATTTTTCGGGAGTTGCTATTTACGTAAATGGGAGTTTGACATTAAGTCTCATTGTGATTAATTATTGAGCAGTAAAGGGGTTTTTGCTGTTAAACATTGGAGATTTTTACTGATTTTGTGGGTTGTTCAGATATCAGAGCTTGAGAGAAAATTTTTTTTGGGTCTGGGTGTGTTACGAGATTCTTTTTCTTTCCTTGGGCTCATTACGATTTTTTTCTTTTTTTCTTCTGTGCACATTCGAGTTTGAAATGTGAGTACAGAATTCCGTGGAGTTTGCTGTGATTTCTGAGTTGTGTGTGTGCTGATGTGTGAGTTTGGAGAATTGAGTTGGAAACTTCTTGATGTTTTTTTTTTTCTTTGAGAGTTGCGATAATGACTTATGATTTAGTAGTCATATTAAGGGAGTTAATTGGGAGACGTTCAGTTAGTATTTCTGACTTTTTGAGATCATTGTTTGATAGAAGTAGTATGTCTGGGTTAATTTTCTTAGATTGACCAAAGACTTGACTGACATACTAACACACACCAAAAGTCATTTCCCGACGCCAGCAAGACGTCCACCAGCCGTGCAGAGAGTACTGCTGTCGTGTTGTCCAGGGTCATTACAAGAATTTCCAGGATGGTGATCGCGAGAATTCTATGGCGTGTCTTTTGGGGATCTGCAGAAGTCGTGAGAAGTCTTCTACAATGAGGGAGGCATTCCGTCTTCCTACAGCCTGCTATAGCCTGTTGCTGTCTGTTCAGCTACTTGCAGACAAAGCAAGAGGGATATTCAAGAATCCTAATGCAGAAAACAGTGAGAGAAAATGCGTCTAGTGTTATTGGGAGATAAAGCGTGATAAGACTTTATTTTATAATGCCAGAGACGTGCAGTTTTTACTTGTATTTTATTTTAAGCCGGCCAGTGTGTTTTGTATTATATAAGCAATTTTGCTAGGCGGGGCTAGCTTGGGGTGGCCGAGCTATGTAAGGCCTAGGGTTTTTGATTAATAATATATTGTCCATGTGTTCCCTTTGACCTATGGAATGTGGAGAACAGTGAGAAGCAAACGACCTGAGAGTAGCTGATGAATGAGTATTTTGGGGATGGCGTGAGATAAAAATGCTTAGTTCGACAAGTCAATGTACTGAGTTTATTAACTCTTCTCAAAGTGCCTTTGTGAAACTGGATGCAACTAGTGTTGCGAGGCGCTAACGAACTGTGCGTTCGTATGTGCGTGTGTGCCTCTTTCCCTTTAATAGTTTCATACGCAAGTCTATGGGAAGACTTGCACAAAGATTCGTGGGAGGAAGGCAGAGCCACGATGGTGGTGCCTAAGTGTTTTTTTGGAATAGTGAGTGAGATATTCGGCTGCATGGGTGAGTTGAATTACTTTTGCCAAGTTGAATTATTTTAGCCAAAGGGATGGCTTGTTTGATATCTTGTAAGATGTTCCATTTTATTAACTTTGTCTTTAAACTTATGTTTGCTAACGAGTGTGTTTCTCGTGTCTTTGAAAACAGATGGTTCTGGAAATGGAGGGGGACAAAGAGTTCCCAGATGGGTGAGACTTTTTGGTGACTAATGATTACTCTCAGACCATTGTACTATTCGGGGTTTTTTTGAGTTAGTCTGTAAGACTTGATTACTTAAATTGATTGTCCATTATTTATTCATTGTTAATAAACGTTAATGTTTATGATGCGACTCTCTCATTTTCATTACCTGTTAGAATGGAGAGAAAGAGGAGGAGAAAGAGAGGTGCGGTGCTAGAGAGAGAGAGAGAGAGAGAGAGAGAGAGAGAGAGAGAGAGAGTATGTGTAATACTGTGTGTTGGTTTGCCTTCCATTCGTGTTGCACGCTTACCTAATAAATGGGGGAGTGGGGGAATCCCCCCATTACAGTGGTTGGCAGGCGGTGAAAAAAAATGGGTATGAAAGTTTTATTTTCTTTTTTTATGCCTAGGAACGCCAATGTAGAGATATGGGTGACCAGTTAGGGGTTAGGACTTAGCGATAGTTTCGAACAAACAAGCCTTTGTGGGATTGTGGAAAATCGTTAAACTGTTAGTTTTCAGTTACTTAGTGAGAAAAATGAGAAAATATCTATCTGTTAACTGTGCTAAAGGGAGGGAAGGATTTTATTGGACTCAGCATTTTTCCCAGGCAGTCAGCCTAGAAGCAGTGGGCGCACCCAGTGGTACTTTTGCTTGTGGTAATGACGAGTGCATCCCGAGATGGCCGTGCGGGTGTTGTTGTTAGTGCGTGTATCACTGCCGCGTTTTACGAGAATTTCGAGTTCTTTTTGTTCCCATTATGGAGTGGTGAGTGTTAAAAACTATTGTTTTGAAAGGCAGGGTTGTTTTAAATATTTCAGTGGAATGGGATTGGTTCAAGATGGTCAAAAATGTTTCTTGTCTTCCCCATAGTAGCAGAAAGTGACGTGTTTTTCTTTATTCACGCCTGTTTATGATAGACATATTCGTCTTTGTTTAAACACATAAGAGTATAGAGATGTGTTTTACATGTGAACTGTGCTTAGAGAAGCATATCTGGCTTGGAGACAAGAGCGGCCACAATTTTACTGGCTCATCACTTTCTGCTTCACCGCGCAGAGAGGCGCGTTGCATTGTGGGTACTGCATACCTTGAGGGAGGGTATTGCAGGGGAGGGTACTAGTGTACCTACTAAGGGGGTCCTCAGACACTGTTAAGGGGAGATGGGGGTACTATCGGTCTGCCTCGGGGGAGTGTTCTGCCGCTTGACTGAGGGTTGTTCTCACGGGGGTGGGGGGGAGAAACATTTTTTTTTTCTCATTGGGGTGAACTCCCCCTTTCTTTTTTCTTTGTCGGGGTGTTGGGAATGAGTTTGCCCTTGACATTGGATGCTAAGACATCAGCTGATTGATTAGTTGATGAAGTTGAAACGCCCGTAGAGTCTTTTTTTAGAAAAGAGATTTTTTTTTCTCTCTTGGAGGAAGAGAAAAGGAAATAGAAAGAGAATTGAAATGCATTGTATGGTGTATGTTTTCTTTGTGCCTTGGAAGACACCAATATATTGGGATACACAGATTATTTTTTTATTGTGTTGGAGGGATTACTTTGAAATGCCGATGATTGGTGTTGTACCTGTGTTGTGTGGCAATGGTGTTTGGTCATGGTGTTGCATCTGAGACATTGTGTCATGAGGTTCAGCAATACTATTGTAAGCTATCTTGAATTCAACCTTACTTGAGATCTTGCAAGAGAATTATTGCTATGGAGAGTTATTATTATTATTATTGATAATCATTATACTTGAGATGTGTCACCGGAGGGTTGCTTAAGTATAATTATCATTACGGGAGACTTGTTTTTTACGAGAGATTTGAGATATTTCATGGGAGATTATTTTATAATTATTACAGATAATTATTCAAGGAGAATTATTACCAATGAGTTAATGGGAGAAGTCTTGTGTTAATTATTTGTTGAGTTTTGTAACTTTGGAGAATATTTCAGTGATTCACGGGGATGAGTCTTGCTGAATCTTGATGAATCTGACTGAATCTTGGTGAATTGTGTTGAATCTTGCTGAACTTTGCTGGAAATTTGTTTTGCTGAATTTTTGGAGAATGGACAAGCATTAACATTGGTGATATTTATTTTTACTGATACTTAGTGATTTTGATGATAGCAGTTTTTTTGGCGATTTTGTGATAGTGATATTTCTGATACTGAGTTTTATATATTATATAATATATATATCTATATATATAATATATATTATATATACTATATATAATATATATATATATATATATATATATATATATATATATATATATAATATATATACTATATATAACCTAACGTAGGTCGTTTTAATGCTATCAAGGGAGGTAACAAATTCTTTTTTTGAATTTGGGAGGGAGGAACTAACAACACATTATTTTAGTTTTTTTGTTTTTTTTTTTCCTTTTTTTATGAGTTCAGCAGATAATTGCTTGACATCTGGTGAGTTACGGGAGATATTGAACAAGGCCGTTTGATTTTTCTTTTTTCTTTCCTCCTTTTTTGGAAATTAGCATCGCTGACACAAGTTTTTTTCACCATGGTGAATTTGAATTTATTTTTTCTCTCCAGTTGTGGTGAAATATTTTTTTTTAATATCTCAGTTCGTGACTAGAGTCATTGTTCGAGAGCGTGTTTGGGTTTCAGCTATTTGATGCTATAGAGAAATGTATGGGAGGGAATTTTAGAATTTTTGCACGTTTTTGAATGCATACGTAATGGCACTACATTTTTTCTCTGGATATTTGTGTTCCAGAAATTGTGAGTTTTTCTTGCACAATACCTTTGTCCGTATTTGTGACAACTTTGTGAGAGATAGGAAACTTGGTTAAGTTTTCTAGTGACTTATGTCGTAGTGCATATGGAGAAGTCTTGTTAAGACAATTTGTATTTGGAGTTCTGTTATAATGAGTTTTGACACTGGGTGATTTTTTCTAGAATTTTCTAGACAGTTTTATATGCCGAGTTTTTTTGCCCTTTTTTTAGCAATTATGCTACAATGCTAACTATAACATTGAGTTATTCTCTGGAGAATTGGAGTTATAATTGAGATATAATGGTGGGAGATATACTATTTGGAGTTATAATTGAGATATATTTGGATTTGGATTATAATTGGAGGTATATATTTATTTGGAGTTATAATTTGAGATATAATATATTGGAGATATATTTTTGGCCATTTTGATATTTACCAATGTGATATGAGCTAGTGTTTAGTTCAATTATTTTGCAGCCATCTTTGTTGCAAATGGAGACATTTTTGAGGAGATTATGGGGCAATTTTGTGAGTGTGTGAGTTAGATGCCTTGAGAGCACATTTTTTGGAGTTAGGATTTCATTTTTTGATATTCTTTTTTGGAAGATATATTTGTTTTGGAGCCTTGTTTTTTGTTCAACATGGAGTTTATGGGGAAATAGAGGTAAATATTTTGTATTTGCCGAAAATAGAGGAGATTATTCTCTATTCCTGGAGTGGGGTTGTTGTTTTTTTATTAACATGTGGCTATTGGAGAAATAAGAGAGAAATATAAGGGAGTGGTTATTAACCAAATGGAGGAAATATTTTTTGTTAACCGGAGAGATGTTATTATTTAATATGGTGAAATATATGGAGTTGGAATTAATCTTTGGCGGGTGACCTTTTTTTTTTTTTGGTGGTTATGGGAGGTTTTTTTTGAGACAAGAGAAAGATTTCTGTGGTTCTTTCTCTTTGGTTTCGTGACTATTTAGAGGCGAGTGACATTATTGTATTACGAGTCCTATGGAAATGTGTACATTTGTTATGTTCACAAGTGTGTTATTTTGGAGGCATATAATTTGGGTAAAGTCATGTTGAGAGAATAAATCTTTGAGACAAATGTTTGAACACATTAGTCATTATCCTGGAATTAATTTTGTGAAATGTGTCTGTTAGAATCAGAGTTTTCCAAACTTGTGTGTCTGACTAGACAATTTTTTTATGCTGATGTTTGAGCTTGACAAGTCCGGCAGGCGATTTTTCTGCTGACAAGCGATGTGATGAGCCATGTGCTGACTTTTTCCTCTGATGATGATAGATCAGAATTTTCACAATATCTGGAAATGTTGATAATAGCATTTCACGAAAACGCATGTGTAAGAGTTTGCTTTCTGGCAAATTCCATAACTTTACATGGAACATTTCTTGGGAAAAATGAGGGGAGTTATATATCATACATGCATTATGTATTTTGTGATTGGGGAAATCTTTATTTATTTTTTTTTCTTCTTTTCCTTTGAGAGATATAATTTGGGGATTGAGCTTAAATAGCATTTTTTTTACTGGAGATTTAATTTATCGGGAGATGTGATTTTTCGGAGTTGCTATTTACGTAAATGGGAGTTTGACATTAAGTCTCATTGTGATTAATTATTGAGCAGTAAAGGGGGTTTTTTGCTGTTAAACATTGGAGATTTTTACTGATTTTGTGGGTTGTTCAAATATCAGAGCTTGAGAGAAAATTTTTTTGGGTCTGGGTGTGTTACGAGATTCTTTTTCTTTTCCTTGGGCTCATTACGATTTTTTCTTTTTTTTTTCTTGTGAGCACATTCGAGTTTGAAATGTGAGTACAGAATTCCGTGGAGTTGCTGTGATTTCTGAGTTGTGTGTGTGCTGATGTGTTGAGTTTGGAGAATTGAGTTGGAAAACTTGATGTTTTTTTTTTTCTTTGAGAGTTGCGATAATGACTTATGATTTATAGTCATCATTAAGGGAGTTAATTGGGAGACGTTCAGTAGTATTTCTGACTTTTTGAGATCATTGTTTGATAGAAGTAGTATGTCTGGGTTAATTTTCTTAGATTGACCAAAGACTTGACTGACATACTAACACACACCAAAAGTCATTTCCCGACGCCAGCAAGACGTCCACCAGCCGTGCAGAGAGTACTGCTGTCGTGTTGTCCAGGGTCATTACAAGAATTCAGGATGTGATCGCGAGAATTCTATGGCGTCTTTTGGGGATCTGCAGAAGTCGTGAGAATCTTCTACAATGAGGGAGGCATTCCGTCTTCCTACAGCCTGCTATAGCCTGTTGCTGTCTGTTCAGCTACTTGCAGACAAGCAAAGAGGGATATTCAAGAATTCCTAATGCAGAAAACATGAGAGAAAATGCGTCTAGTGTTATTGGGGGATAAAGCGTGATAAGACTTTATTTTATAATGCCAGAGACGTCGCAGTTTTTACTTGTATTTTATTTTAAGCCCCGGCCAGGTGTACTTTTGTATTATATAAGCATTTTGCTAGGCGGGGGGCTAGCTTGGGGTGCCGACTATGTAAGGCCTAGGGTTTTTGATTAATAATATATTGTCCATGTTCTTTTCCCTTTGACCTATGGAATGTGGAGAACAGTGAGAAGCAACGACCTGAGAGTAGCTGATGAATGAGTATTTTTGGGGATGGCGTGGAGATAAAAATGCTTAGTTTTCGACAAGTCAATGGTGAACTAATGATTACTCTTAGACATTGTACTATTCGGGGTTTTTTGAGTTAGTCTGTAAGACATGATTACTTAAATTGATTGTCCATTATTTATTCATTGTTAATAAACGTTAATGTTATGATGCGACTCTCTCATTTTCATTACCTGTTAGAATGGAGAGAAAGAGGTGGAGAGGAGAGGTGTCGGTGCTAGAGAGAGAGAGAGAGAGAGAGAGAGAGAGAGAGAGAGAGAGAGAGAGAGGCTATGTGTAATACTGTGTGTTGGTTTGCCTTCCGCTCGTGTTGCACGCTTACCTAATGAATAATGGGGGGGGGGGGGAATCCCCCCATTACACATATATATATATATATATATATATATATATATATATATTATATATATATATATATATATATATATATATATATATATACTGTACGTATATATATATATATATATATATATATATATATATATATAGTATATATATATATATATATATATATATATATATATATAGATATATATATATATATATGTATATATATATATCTATATCTATATAGTATGTATGTATGTATAACATATACTATATATATATATATATATATATATATATATATATATATATATATATATATATATATATATATATATATATATATATATATATATATATATAAAAGGAGCCCATAAAAATGCGAGTATATATAGGAAGAAAATACTATATTTCAGAGACTGCTGTCACTCTCTTCCTTTACCTGCCAGTGAGAGGTAGAAGACTCTGAAATATAGTATTTTCTTTCTATATTTTGGCGTTTTTATGGGCTCCTTTGTTAGATGGAATTCTGCTGTAACAGAACATTTTTACCAGTCATATATATATAATATATATATATATATATATATAGCTATATATATATATATATATATATATATATATATACAAATACATATACTTACGTATATACATAAACATATATATATATATATATATATAATATATATATATATATATAGATATATATATATATATATATATATATATATATATACAGTATATATATATATATATGTGTGTGTGTGTGTGTGTGTGTGTGTATGTGTGTGTGTGTTTGTGTATATATATAGTTTAATCAAAACAAGAATAAAAGGAATATTTTCTTTCGAAAAGTCTCGTGTAATCTGAGATCAATTTCATCTTAATGTAACTGATTTTTTCTTGGCAGCTCGTAATTCCTCCTCTTTAAATACTGTTTTATGATAATTATTATCGCTCTTATTACTAATTAATAAGCTTCTCAGTAATGTCGAAAGTGTACTTAATTAATTCATTCTGAAGGGCTATTAACAATCATGAATCATCTCGAGTATCGAGGAATCCTCAAGTAATTACGTCATAGAGGGTTACCACTCATCTATAATTACCTCAGATCACGATTCAGATACAAATTTACCCGACCTCTCAGACCAACGAATATAAATCATTGATAACAAAGAAATAAAGTTGTAGGATTTTACTACAATCTAACAAAAAAAAGATCATAACCGAATTTGCTACCCTAAAAATCAAACACAATTTATCTGATCTCTCAGATCAAACATTGAAAACAAAAGCATGAAAAAATTAATAGATATTAGAGTTAACAAGGCGGTGAACCGACCTCCAGCTTACTTGAGGAGCATAGTTTCACCAAGGAACATTAAATAGTTTAGTATGCACATTAATTTTTTTTACATTTGAATTCTAATGGAAAAATCTTGAATATCAATTCGTAAAATTTATGTATCTTTAACAGACCTTTTTAGGCTTTTCATGGGGATTCCCTCACCCTCTCACAACAACAACAACAAAAGTAGTTTGATAGGGTTACTCCCCGAGTAAGCTAAAACAGGACTTTCTTAACGGAAGTCGCATTGATCCTTTGCTCACGAACTTGGAGATAGAATTTCTGGTGCTTTGAAGTTTGCGATAGAAATTCTGGCAGGCGAAGACATACAATACCTGTAGTGCGGCAGCAGTAGAACCTCTATTAAGCCGCACGCAATATTGAACGTCACAAAAAAAAAAAAAAAAAAAATTATGAATACTACGAGGAAGCTAAGATCTAACACGATCTTTCATCAAGTGACTCGCTGGTGAATCACGCAATACTTACATGCACTGACCAAGTCAGTAAATGCGAGTGCAATATCGACTTAAGAGTACCACACTTCATTGTGAATGCTTGGCAGAGAGTACATTTGCTTTTAACAGAAGGAACTTTAGAAGTTGCAACTTTAGAAAGTTAATATAATATTCAAAGGTATGATATTGTGAATGTCTAGGTGTTCATGAATATATTCATATTTCGAATATATATCCATTTTTCTGTACGAAATTATTGAGAGTTAATGAGCATAAGACTTCGTTTGTTCACATGGCTAAGAAAATACACCCGCGCGTGCGCACGCAGTAGTATGATATTCAAATAAGAATACATTTGCGATATTGTAGGTATCTATTAATGTACTTATACGAGTATTACAAATGAATTCCCACTGTTTAAGCAACATTATTAAGTTATGAATGAATCCAAAACTTCGTTTATTAATTTGACTAAAAAGCAACCCACAGTGAGAGAGAGAGAGAGAGAGAGAGAGAGAGAGAGAGAGAGAGAGAGAGAGATGCAAGTGTCAAATTATACGTATTGATTGACTGTGGCATTCTATCTGTGTATAATAAGTAATAATATATCCGCATGCACAATATCGAATTAAAATGGCGTTCAGAAATGATTCCAAGTTTTTCGAAGGATTAGTTTTGCAGCCCTCTAGCCTCAGTAGACTTTAAGATCTGAGGGCGGACAGAAAAAAGTATGCGCAGAAAAATTTTCGGACGGACAGACAAAGCCGGCAGAATAGTTTTCTCTTCAGAAAACTAAAACTCCTTTTCCTTCAAGCTGAGTAGACAAGGCTTCATTAAAGTATCGGTTAGATGAATTTTTTTTTTAAAATGAAGCCATTCGGAACTTGATCACAAACTTGATGAATTGGCCTGAAATACGATATTCCTGGGTAGCGTTCCTACCGCCCGGAAAATGGAATCCAAGACGTGGAGAGAAGAATTACGTCTTTAAGAATTATAAATACTCTAAGTAATTGTGGTTAGTTAAATGCAAAGAATAGTGAAACAAAACTATATAATTCACCAGCTCAAAATAAGCGAAAAACAATCAAATTCCTTGCAATTAGAGCTTTCAAATTTATGGAAAAAACGGCAACTCTAATTCCACCGATTCAAACTTTATCAGTAATTACAACTTTCAACTTTGTAAATATTGTGGGAAACACAAACACTTATAAGTTATAAACGCACTTTGGCTACTTACTGCATACATGTCACGAACAGGTTGAATACGAGTCATCGACCGTGAGGGGAGAACGAACCTTTGGCAAATGCAGGATAATTGTACGAAGCACCGGTTAGGACTGCCAGTAAGACTTCGACTTGTATTCAATTTGTCTGCAACACGTGTACGATGAGTTGGCAACGAGAGTTCATGACATGTGTTACTGCAGCTTGGACGCACTTTCAAAGATAGGAAAGGCTTTGTTGTTCTTTTCGGTTTTCTGTACAAGAAAACTATAGAGATGGCTTTGTCTGTCCGTCGGGACTTTTTTCTGTCCCCCTCAGATCTGAAAATTTACTGAGGCTAGAGGGTTGCAAATTGGTATGTTGATCATCCACCTTTCAATCATCAAACATACGAAATTGTAGCCCTCTAGCCTCAGTAGTTTTATCTATTTATTTATTTTATTTAAGGTTAAAGTTAGTTATGACCGTGGGCCTGGCAGCGATATCAGATAGGTCACCATCAGGCGGTGGCTGAAAGTTTCATGGGCAGCGACTCATACAACATGATACGCTGTACAGAAGACTCGAAGAAAAATAAAGCTTAAGTAAACAATAAATAGTGATTATATTTCTCAGTGCCATTTATTATGATCCAGTGGCAGTGTTCTCTAAATATTTCAGCACGAGGGCAACATTCTATATTTTGCATAGCAGAAAACGTTCGATATACGAAACGTCAATTTCATATATTCAGTGATTTCAAACTAAAGTAAAATAAAAAGATAAACAAAATGGGAGATCAAAAAAATATGGAAATGATCATTTCCAGGACAGTACCAACACCAGGGTGATGGAGGATTTAGGATATCTCAGCTTTACCAGACCACTGAGCTAATTAACAGCTCTCCTGGGGCTGGCACGAAGGATTAGATATTTTTACGTAGCTAGGATCCAAATGGTTACCTAGCAATGGGACATACAGCTTATCGTGGGATCCGAACACATTATTTCGAGAAATGAATTTCTATGGCCAGAAATAAATTCCTATGGTTCGGCGTTGGCCAAGCCGAGAATCGAACTATGGACCACCAGACTGGTAGCCGAGCGCGAAATCCGCTGGTCCAACGAGGAACTAGGATCATGGGAGATGACCGACTATCATAATAGCCCTAGTAATTAGGGTCGTTGAGCCAACTAGTGCAATTATACGTTTTGAAAGAAGAGAGAGAGAGAGAGAGAGAGAGAGAGAGAGAGAGAGAGAGAGAGAGAGAGACGTTAAGTGTTTAGTTCCGGTTCTGGGTTATATTCTTCGTGACAATTTAGTAATTGAGGTCGAAGAGCCAATTATGACGCTTTAAAAGAAAATAAAAGAAGAGAGAGAGAGAGAGAGAGAGAGAGGCGTCAAGTGTTTTAGTTCGTATGATACAGGACCTAGCGACCTCAAGAGATCTGGAGATATACTTTATATTACCATAAAATAATATGAAGAGATATAACGTGTATTTATACTCAAATGAGCATCGATAGCTGCACTGGAACCCGGCGCTGCCCATCATGTCCTCTCTACCATCCCACCCCTACTCATGCCAGAAAGCAGGTTTGCAGGAGGAAGGTGGAAGTGCAGGTCGCCACTACATTCTCGATTCCCAACCTACCTCACCCCGCCTGGGGTGGACAAAACAGATTTGCAGGAGGTTTTGGATGTGTCATGTCGCCCCCCATTCCCGATCCCCTACCTAACTAACCCCCGCCCAGGGCGGAAAAACAGGTTTCCAGGAGTATGGTTGATGTTTCATGTAACCCTACATTCCCGATACCCTACCTATATCACCCCCACCCGGGGTGAACAAACAGGATTCCAGGAAAAGGGTGAATGTGGCATGTGTCTTAACCCTGGGGCGGACAAAACAAGGAAGATTCACTCGGATTTCATTATCATAGATAGATAGATAGATAAACAGATAGATAGACAGATTGATATTAAAGTCGGCAAGATTATTAAGTACATCACATTGTTCCGCCTGAGTCCGTATGCTAATTTTATTCTGTCATTCTCTCGGATTTGGAGCGAAATGCTCAAATGTATCCTGACCTACTTTGACATTAGAGTTACATATCATTGATGTTCTTGCGTGAGATACCAAAATTCAAATTACACAATTCTCTTTTAACAGACCACCTTCAAATAGTGCTGCTTTAGTCACTTGAATTCCAATGAGTTGAAGTAGATTTAGGAATTCCCCCTCGAAAATATTTTTACGTAAATTACTCTATATTTTAGTTTAAATTATTTCAAATAGCACAACCTACCACCACTTTTCATGTCGAATGTGTCATCGGGATCTCTGGTGGGAGATGTAGCAAAATAGATTAACTTTCACTCTGCGTTAATTACAATAGCATTTCCGTTATGTAAGTGCTAGCTTTAATTAAATTGAGATTATACTTTCTTTCCGTTTATTATATCCTGCTTTTCTCGAATGTCTGTCTTTCATGTATCATACATTAATTTTTGTTATTTTGTTTATTTCAGAAAGATAGGTAAGGACGGTAGAATCCCATCTATTTTAATACTGCTTTTCTTTCCCAGTTCAGTCTTCCCCTCTTCTTTTCGGTACGTTCTTTTACGGACGTTCTGGTAGTTTCTTTACGGTACATTCCTTTACGGTACATAAAAACTAAACTAAATACCCTCACGTTCATGGGAGAAACAATTAATCATTAAATAATATTGCGTCGCTCGAAGCCTGAAACGAAGAAGTGTCAATAACCGAACTTGAAAAATGGTGAGTGTAGCCAATTTGTGCACTAGTCGCATAAAGCAAATGATGAATAATGTATAAGGGAAATATGAACAGAAAGCTTGCAAATATCAAAACAAGAAAAAATATTGCAAGTAAAATGCAACGTTGAAGGCTCAAATATTGACCAAAAACAGAATGTATGGAAGGGTGTGAAGGAGTAAGGGCCAGACGAGAGATGGAAATTATATTTCTCTCTCTCTCTCTCTCTCTCTCTCTCTCAAACCCAACATGGCTATGTCCCTTCCAGTGATATTATGCAAAATAAAACTAAGATGAAAAGCTGAGTCCCTAAAGTGGAATATGGGGAGTTCATTTAGCAGAAAATTTTTCATTTCTGTCTTAATTTGGCGAATTTTTTCTGACGTGAATACGAAGACCACTTCTAAAAGTGTCGTCTCCTCGAACACCAACAGCACTCGGAAAATGAAAGAGTAGTCCGGGGACCAATTTCAATTTAAGGGATTTGGCTCGACGTGTTCATTTTTTCTTTGGTTTATTTCCCCTTCCTCGGGAATTATGCGAACGCCTCCGTAAATCGCGACGTGATACCAGTTTATGGTTTTGAATGAAAGCTGATTCAGCTCTCTCTCTCTCTCTCTCTCTCTCTCTCTCTCTCTCTCTCTCTCTCTCTCCGTGTTTTTTCTTTCATCAATGTATATTCAAATAGAATTTGGAGTGCTGAAGTTCCAGTTGTGTGCGAAAACTGATTTTTTATAAAATATAGGTATCTATATAACATCAATATTTCTGAGACAAAAAAAAAAAACATTTATCTTTCATTATGATGATACTGATATCTTGTAAAGTTCAGTTCATCACAATGTAAATAACTACATGACTTACTTATGGGTTGGACAATCATTGTACACACTATTCCAAGGCGAGAGAGAGAGAGAGAGAGAGAGAGAGAGAGAGAGAGAGAGAGAGATATGATATTGTTGATGGAATTTTCAGCGTTTGGGACTATGATCTGTTGACATGAGCGTGCATTTTCTTGATTCTTGGAGTGTCGAGGGAGAAAAGATAAGCATATATTGCAAGGCACGTAATTCTCTTGAGTACTAAAGGCAAAGTAAGACTATTCTTGTTTTTTTTTTTTTTTTTTTTTTTTTTAATACACTAGTAAAAACAATAAAATCTATATGAAAATAAAAGGGTTGACTTATACAAGGCTGATGAATTACTCTGTACCTCTGTCAATGATAAATCCTTCAGTCTTTTGGACAGGATCAATCCGAATTGTTTATTACGGATACCTGGAGTTACAGACAATAAATTAAATATTAATATGTATCTGTAGTTGACCAATAGTATTTGGTTGGCATTCCTCGTCAAAAGCGAAAGGAAAGCTCTTGCTATAGAAATCTAAATGCCAACGAAGATAGAATTTTATTTGAAAGTTGGCTAAGAATAGCCCATGAAAAGTTTAAAGTTCATTAACACTATCCCTCTTTTCCTGCTCTTGAAAGCTGAATTTGTGCTTAGTTATGAGAAATGTACAGTTTATGCAAATGCGCTTTCTTATAATCAACACAGGAGGTTTTATTATTTTTTTTGTCAGTGTTAATCAAAACATGATTGGCCTTTTGCTATGTAGGTTTGGGATTTGATATGACTTTTAGTATGAAATGCTCCTTCATTAACTACTTTATATCTGTTTGTCTATCTATTTATATCTGATAGCGTTACTTTGTTTCTGTGTTGGACTTTTTCATACGGCTCCAGAGTCATGAATAAATGCATTCAAATCTATTTCATAAAAGTTCCTTTAATTTCGTTGTATGGAACCTGGTCGTACAGAGATTTTAGTCTTGTTTTTCTTTTTATTCCTTGCAATGTGTCCAGTCGCAATTATTTTCGTTTACTTGGGTAGTTAGCCTAGGAACTACTTTGTTATTCTTGTTGTTCTTGCTGTTGTGTTCTTTTTGGGGGGAGGGGTGCGGTAAAAAGAGGTCTATGGAAAAGCCTTAAAAGATCTGAAAAAGGTGTTTCGCCTTAAGTTAAAGAT
>NC_061110.1:17109394-17116894 GCF_015104395.2 Macrobrachium nipponense | reverse complement strand
AATTCTAAAAAATCACAATGTGCCACAATTCTTATTATAATAAAAACTCCAATTCAAAGTGTCTAAGCAAAGACTTCTCCACATGCACTACGACATAGGCCATTAGAAACTTAGCCAAGTTTCCTATCTCTCACAAAGTTGTCACAAATACAACTAATGTATTTTGCAAGAAACTCACAATTTCTGGAACATAAATATCCAGAAAAAATGTAGTGCTATTACGTATGCATTCCAAAACAAGCAAAGAATTCTCCTGTAAATCTCACTGCAGCAATCAAATAGCTGAAACACAAACACGTTCCTGAACAATGACTCTAAGTCCACGAACTGAGATATTAAAAAAACATTCACACCAACTGGAGACAAAAAAACAAATTCAAATTCACCCTTGTTATAAAGAGACTGTGTCAGCGATGGCTAACTTCCAAAAAAGGAGAAAAGAAAAATCAACGGCATTATCAACTATCTCTCGTAACTTGCTAGATGTCAAGCATTATTTGCTGAACTCATAAAAAAAGAAAAAAAAAAAACTAAATAATGTGTTGTTAGTTCCTTCCAAATTCAAAAAAAGCATTTCACCACCCTTGATAGCATTACAGCACCCACGTATTAGTATATAAAAAAATCAGTATCAGAAATAGTATCAGCAAAATCACCAAAACTTTGCTATCATCAAAAATCACCAGTATCAGTATAAAAAAAATATCACCAACTGTTAATGCTTATCCATTCTCCAAAAATTCAGCAAAAAATTCAGCAAAGTTACAAAAAATTCAACAAATAATTAAGACAAGACTTCCCCAGTAATTCATTGTAATAATTCTCCATGAATAATTATCTGTAATAATTATAAAATAATCTCCAACGAAATATCTCAACTCTATCGTAAAACAAAGTCTCCCTTAATGATAATTATACTTAAGCAACCCTCCCGTGACATATCTCAAGTATAATAATTATTGAATAATAATAATAATTCTCCACCGTAATAATTCTCTTGCAAAGATCTCAACTTTGGGTGAAATTCAAATTTCATACAACAGTAATGCTGAATCCTATGGTATACAATTTCTCCAGCATACATCACCATGACATACCACCATTGCCACACCCACACAGACACAACACCATTCACCGGCATTTCAAAAGTAATTTCTCCAACACAATAAAAAAAATAATAATAATCTGTGTATCCCCATTTTGTGTCTTCCAAGGCACAAGGAAAACATAAACCCATACAATACATATCAATTCTCTTTTATTTCCTTTTCTCTTCATCCAAGAAAAAAATCTTTCTTTTCTAAAAGAAAGACTCTACGGCATTTCACTTCATCAACTAATCAATCAGCTGATTGTCTTAGTATTCATTGTCAAGGCCAAACTCGTATTCCAACAGCCCGACAAAGAAAAAAACGAAAGGAGGAGTTCACCCACACTGAGAAAAAAAAGTTTCTCCTTCCGTTAGAACACCCCCTCAGTCAAGTGATATCCCGAGGCATACACCAGTAGTCCCCATCTCCTTGAACAGTATCTGAGGACCTCCCTGAGGTACATACGAGTACCCTCCCATGCAACTACACTTGAGGCAGGCCATACTCCCCTTGCAATGCGCCTCTCTGCGCGGTTAGCAGAAATGTGCTAAGCCCATAGAAAATGGTGAACGCTTTTGTCTCCAAGCTAAATATGCTATCTAAGCACAGTTCACATGCATGAAAAAAACATCTTTATACACCCCTATGTTTTAAACAAAGATGAATAGTCCTATCATAAACACGTGCAAATAAAGAAAAACACGTCACTTTGCTACTATGGGGAAAGAAATTTTTTTTTTTTTTGACCTCTTAACCAATCACATAACCTGAAATATTTAAAAAAAAACATACACATATTCTTAAACACTCACCATTCCATAACAGGAACAAAAAGAACTCGGAATTCGTGTAAGACAATAATAACAACACCCGCACGGGAATCTCGGGATGCACTCGACATTACACAAGCAAAAGTCACACTGAGTGCTAGCAACTGCTCCTAGGCTGACTGCCTGTGAAAAATGCTGAGTCAAATAAAAAATCCTTCCACTCCCCTTCACAGTTAATGGACAGATATTTCTCATTTTTCCTCACTTATTAACTAAAAACTAACAATTTAACAATTTTCCACAATCCCACAAAGGCTTTGTTGTTCAAAAAATATCGCTAAGCCATAACCCCTTTATTTTCTAACTGGTCACCTATCTCTTCATTGGCGTTCCCAGGCATAAAAAAAAAAACTCTTTTATAATGTTTTTTCACCGCCTGCCACCAAAACCTGTAATGAGGATATTTCCTCATTAGTTCATTTGGTAAACGTGTAACTCGAGCGTCAAGGCAAACCACAAACAAACCTCTCTCCATTCCAAGTGACTAGCGGCTCGCGACCTTCTCTTGTTTCGAAAAACAAAAAAGAACTCGGAATTCGCATAAGGCACTAATAACAACACCCACACGGGAATCTCGGGATGCACTCAACATTACACAAGCAAAAGTCACACTGAGTGCTTGCAACTGCTCCTAGGCTGACTGCCTGTGAAAAATGCTGAGTCCAATAGAATACTTCCCACTCCCCTTCACAGTTAACGGACAGATATTTCTCATTTTTCCTCACTTATTAACTGAAAACTAACAATTTAACAATTTTCCACAATCCCACAAAGGCTTTGTTGTTCGAAAACTATCGCTAAGCCATAACCCATTTATTTTCTAACTGGTCACCTATCTCTTCATTGGCATTCCCAGGCATTAAAAAAAAAAAAAAAAAACTCTTTTATACCGTTTTTTCACCGCTGCCACCAAAACCTGTAATGAGGATATTTCCTCATTATTCATTTGGTAAACATGTAACTCGAGCGTCAAGGCAAACCACAAACAAACTTCTCTTTCTCTCTCTCTCTCCACCTCTCTCCAGCACTAACCGACACCCTTCTCCTCTCTCTCTCTCTCTCTCTCTCTCTCCTCTCTACTTCTTCCCCTCCACTCTAACCGGTTAGCCAAATGAGAGAGTTGCATCATAAAATAAAACATTTATTAAGTAACAAAAGATAATGATCCAAGTCTTACTGACTAACTCAAAAAAAACCCAACAGTAAAATGTCTAAATTGATTGGTCACCAAAAGTCTATTTCCCTCGGGACTCCCTCTCTGTTCCCCCATTGCCAGAACCGTCTGTTTCAAAGACACGAGAAACACACTCGTAAGTACCCATAGGTTTAGCAACAAAATCAAAAGATTAGATATTTTTTCTTATAAAAATGTCAAACAGACAACGAGCTACCCCTTTGGCTAAACACTTCAACACTCACCCAAGCAGCAGGAACACTTAAAGCACTATATTATAAAAAGACTCCCGGTGAGCACCACGGCATCTTGCCTTTTCTTTCCAAAGACGCCTCTATCAAAATCCCCCATAGACTTGGGTATCATAGATTTTAACAGAAAGAGGCACACACGCACATATGAACGCACACTTCGTTAGCGCCTCACAGTTACTGGCTGCGACCAGTTTCACAAAGGCACTTTGAGAGAGTTCATGACCTGAGTACATTGACTTGTCTAACTATGCAGTTTTATCTCACGCCATCCACAGAAACTATTCGTCAGCTTTCTAGGGTCGTTGCTTCTGCTCTGTTCTTCACATTCCATAGGTCACAGCGAACATAATTGGCAATATGTTATTAATCAAAAACCCTAGGTCCTAATATTATATATATATATATATATATATATATATATATATATATATATATATATATATATATATATATATATATATATATATATATATATAATAGATATATATATATATATATATATATATATATATATATATATATAGGAATTCCAAGGTATTGCAGTTACTAGTAACTTGAAAAATAGAAGACTTGTAGGAGGAAGTACATCTCAGGTGGTCCTTAAAATGCATTTATTGCAACGTTTCAAAACACAAAGGTTTCATTTTCAAGCTGTAAAGACATAAAACAATAAAACTAACATTAAAAGCGCTAAATTACAAATAAAAGACATAATACACTATAAAAGACAAGATAAAATTAAAAAAAAAACTAGTTACCAGAACCAACCATCAAGAGAGAAAGGAAGGACAAAAGTCAGAAAGAACAAACCAGAAATGACTGGCAACAGCTCACGTTAGGTAAAGAGTTGTCGAGGAAGACTGCGTGTTCAATTGAGGAATAAGCTGTTTAATAAACAAACAAGACTCCAGAATTGTCAGTAGTTTGCTATTCGGTGCCCGTCCCAATATTTCAAAATCTTTGTATTGTATACTCTGCTTGCATTTATTAGCGTGTTGTCTGATATTAGAAAATTCAGGATTACCAAGTTTGTTACCAGTTCTATAGCTAACGCCCTTATGGCAGTCAATTCTGACCCTCAGGAACCTCTGTGTGAATCCCACGTAGGTCCCCAGATTACATAAAGAGCAATTAAACTTGTACACAACACATGAGGTCATCAAAGGGTCAAGTTTATCCTTGAATTTAAAACAAAACTACCTAAAAGTGAGTGGGTTTGTTGGGATGATATTAAATCTAATAGCTGGTATATAATCAGAATATGAGTTTCTTATTGCATCGTAGAAATTTTTTGTCATGTATTAAAGGTACATTTGCATAAATGGAAGCTTAGGCACAGTAGGTGAAGGAGGACTTTTGGATAAAAACGTTATTAAGAAGTTTACAAAAATACCTGTGAAAAAGTGTAGTGGGAAAATAATTGTTGGTAAAAATATTGAACGCTAAAAAGTTGATTTCTTCGTGTAAAAAAATTCCCAACTAGATGTCAATAAGAAGGCACGATGAAGTAATGTGGATAAAGAATTTTATTTAAAACCATAAAAAACTAGTGACTATAAAAATTTGAACCTAATCCTGTAAAAGTTCTCTTCCTGTAAACTGAAGTATTAAAATGATCATGTTGTCGTAAGACTAAAACATCTAAGTATGGTAGTTTAATACCTCTTTCGCATTCTATAGTAAATTTCATATTTGGGTGTGTCCCTATTAATGAAAGAAGAACCTTTCAGCATCGTACTTGGATTGAAAAAGCGCGAAGGTATCGTCAACGTACCTTTTGTAGAATAGTGGATGGTAACTCAAAGGACAGGTGTCTAAAAAATGCTCCTCCAGGGAGCACATAAAAATGTGTACAAATATGGGCCCTAATGGAAAACCCATAGCCATACCATCGATTTGAGTGTAAAAAATTATTATTAAAAAGGAAGGCAGTGTCCTGCACTGCCAGTTGCAATAGTTTCTAAAATCAGTTTTATTAAAATTATAGAAAAGGGAGTCAGTTTCAGGAAAGAGTTTCTTAATAATAATTTCAATAGTCTCATTCACAGGTACATTGGTAAACAGAGACTCAACGTCATAACTGACCATAAAGAGGTCTGAGTCCTGGCTAAGTATGGCTTCTTTGAAGTTGAAAGGAATTTTTGATGTTATATTCATTTTCTGTCAATGCAGAAAGCAAATGAACAAGGAACTTAGCTAACCTGTAATTATGGGTATCATATGACGCTAGTATAGGTCTGATGGGAAGGCCTTCTTTGTGTGTTTTAGGGAGTCCATACATAATGTCATAGGTAGAACCGGTACTATAGATAGAATGGTACTTTTCTTCAGATATAATATTTTTATCTTTAAGACACTTTAAAATCTATTGATCCGATCTTCAATCCTAAAAATGGTTGCAAAATCTGGCTTACATAGGAGTTTGAATTTCGTGTTGTCATTTACAATGCTTTCAACCTTATTAATATAATCAGATTTATTCATTAACACAACACCCTTGCCTTTATCTGGGCGAGTGATACCTATAGTGTCATTCTTGGCTAGTTTCTTAAGTATGTACAAGTCTTTCCTGGAGAAAAAAGGAGTCCAATTGGTTGTAAATTTGTTAAAGGTATTTTTGTGCTAGAACTGTTAATTTTGTACGTAATCCTGAAAATGTCAAAATTAATGTTCAGATTGATCAACCTGGAAAAAAGCGTTTCTAGTGAGCTATAAAACTGGTTGTAACGGGGTTTGTAACAGGGCAAACACAAATCCAAACCGAAAGACAATAGGAATTCTTCCCTCTTTGTTAGATTATAACTAGAGAAATTGAATACAATTTTCTTGTTAGAGTTGAATATAGGGATATTAATACAAGTTTAGACAGTTTCTCTCGTGAACCAACCGGACATTTGAAACAAAACTTTCCATATTTTATGAGCAAACATATTAAAAAATAAAACAATCGACAAATGACAAATTATGAATCACGTTTTTTTGTATGTCTCAGTTTGAGTTGTCAGCTTATTAATTCCTCTATTCTTAAGATTAATTTGCATTTGTAATAGTTTTTAGTTGCTTCTTCATAAAAGTGTGTTTTGATACAGTGATGATTTTACAAAATTAGGTACAATCTGGTTGAGGCTACAATACTGTAAGAATTCAAGATCACATTCAGTTATGACGTTGAGTCTCTGTTTACCAATGTACCTGTGAAAGAGACTATTGAAATAATTATTAAGAAACTCTTTCCTGAAACTGACTCCCTTTTTATAGTTTTAATAAATCTGATTTTAAGAAACTATTGCAACTGGCAGTGCAGGACACTGCCTCCATTTTTAATAATTGTTACACTCAAATCGATGGTATGGCTATGGGTTCTCCATTAGGGCCCATACTTGCAGGCATTTTTATATGCTCCCTGGAGAGCATTTTTAGACACCTGTCCTTTGAGTTACCATCCGCTATTCTAAAAAGATACGTTGACCATACCTTCGCGATTTTAAATCCAAGTACGACGCTGAAAGGTCTTCTTTCATTAATAGGGCACACCCAAATATGAAATTTACTATGGAATGCGAAAGTAATAATAAACTACCATTCTTAGATGTTTTAGTCTTACGACAATATGGATCATTTTAATACTTCAGTTTACAGGAAGAGAACTTTTACAGGATTAGGTCAAATTTTTATAGTCACTTTTTTTAATGGTTTTAATAAAATTCTTTATCCACATTACTTCATCGTGCCTTCTCATTGACATCTAGTTGGGATTTTTTCACAAAGAAATCAACTTTTTACGTCATATTTTTACCAACAATTATTTTCCCCACTACACTTTTTCACAGGTATGTTTGTAAACTTCTTAATAACGTTTTTATCCCAAAAGTCTCGTTACCTACTGTGCCTAAGCTTCCATTTTATGCAAATGTACCTTTAATACATGACAAAAATGTCTACGATGCACTAAGAAACCTCATATTTGATTATATACAGCTATTAGATTTAATATCATCCCAACAAACCCACTCAGTTTACGTAGTTTGTTTAAATTCAGGAATAAACTTGACTCTTTGATGACCTCATGTGTTGTGTACAAATGTAATTGCCCTAGATGTAATCTGGGGACCTACGTGGGATCCACACAGAGGTTACTGAGGGTCAGAATT
>NC_061110.1:17100916-17108894 GCF_015104395.2 Macrobrachium nipponense | reverse complement strand
CACACATATATATATATATATATATATATATATATATATATATATATATATATATATATATATATATATATATATATATATATATATATATATATATATATATATATACATATATACTATATATACTATATATATATATATATATATATATATATACTATATATATATATATATATATATATATATATATATATATATATATATATATATATATATATATATATATATATTGCTACTTTCAAAATGCTATGTTTCCCCTCTTTGAAATGTCATGTAGATTGTGTAACATTTTTTCAGATTCCTAGATAGTTTAGAATAGGATGTTTTAAAATATGTGTTCAGATTTCGCATTACATAATGTAAAAGAATATATATTATTAACGTAGAATGTAAAAAGAGAGAGATTTTCTGTCTGTTCGAAACTACGAATGTTTAACTTTTATGTCACACTGAAAGATTGGAGGGTCTGCGAGATCCGTTGCTTTCCTATTCTATCAACACGTTTGATAGCGAGCTCGAGTCTTGCGTTGTTATCAAAACATATCAATCTTAATTATCGCTCACCTCCATTTCAGTCGAGTACGTGTCATTTTTTTTAACAGACTGGTCTTGTACGTGTATGTCTTTGTCAAGTCCCACGTGGGAATTTACACATTATTTCTTTATGAAGATTGCATCAGATTTCGAAGATTCTAGGAGAGTTTTTGTCCCATCATCTGCCTTGTCCAGTTTTTGGCAAGGGAAGAGATTTCATTATATCATAGAACCTCGAGGCGGTTAGATCTCCCTCTCTCTCTCTCTCTCTCTCTCTCTCTCTCTCTCTCTCTCTCCCCAAACATCCTTGAGATTATATTAACGTAACGTAAACTTGTCACTCGTAACTTAGAATTTTATATTTGATATTTCTTAGGGTTTATTTAGTGTTATTTAGTTTCTTTTGTGGAATCTGAACAAACATTGTTTGGTAACGGCGCCTGGTTTTTGTGAAAGTGTGATATACAAGCTACAGCAAGAGAAAGAAAGAAGTTGGTATACCAAAAAGGTAAAGTGTTATATTTTATTAGTTGCAACTAATAATGGATGGGAGTAGGGGTGTGTGGTTAACTAATAATTTGTTAGGAACAGTGATTAACTAATAACGGTTAGGTAACAACTAATAACGGTTTGGTTAACTAATAACAGGTGGTTATGAAGGTTTGGTAACTGTGGTTACAGTGTTGAGTGAAAAGATTTACACTTTTACACTTGCTTATTTTTTGTTGTGTTTGTGTTTGTTCCATTGTTTGTGCACTATTTCATTTTCTTATTGAAGTGTGTCTTTTTATTTTATATTTTCATTTGCATTCACAATTTAATTGACTTAGTTATTTTTCATTGCTTAATCATGCATGTTTAATTAAATTGAACACTTGTGAATTAATTTGCATTTATTTAGAATTCTTTTCAAGTTTTGTTGTTGTTTAGCAGTTGTGAATTAATTTCAGATTTTCAACTATTGCCTAACACTTTTGAATTTTGATTGAATTAGTTTTCTTGAATTTTGTGAATAAATTAATTTTGATTTAATTTTACTTAATTTGATTCAAGAATTAATTAAACTTTACTTGTTTTCAAGTAAACAGTAATTTTCCGTGATATTTTGATTTCACTTATAAAATTTTGAGTTTAATAATAAATTTTTGTATTTAAAATTTGTGTAAGTGTTTTCATTTCTGACCAGTATATTTACATAGGATTATGATTATGATAGGTAGAAACATAGAGTGTAATTGATTTGCTTTCCTTCAATTTACTTGAAGTTACTTAGAACCAGGGAAGAGTACTTAGACTTCTGAAATCAGGAAATACTTAGACTTTTAAAGTTGTTGATGGAGTGATGCCCTTTGATTAATTTAATTACTACAAGATTAACCTCACACCTGTTTTGATGAAACTTAGTCTGATTTTCTGCAATACTGGTAAGTGTTAAGGGATCACTGTTGCCTTTAGAGTATTCAGTCGTTTAAATGATGTGTTATGAGATTCAGGTGTCTGGCTTTTGTGAGGTAACATTAAATGAATGGTAAAGTGTAGCTGTTTAACCAGATACTGGCACTCCGTAACAATATATATATATGATAGATATATATATATATATATGATATATAGTATTATATATATATATAGATATATAGACTATATATATATCTATATATAAACACACCCACACACATATATATATATATATATATATATATATATATATATATATATAATATATATATATATATTATATATATATATATATATATATATATATATATATAAATATATATATATATATATGCACACACAACACACACACACACACACATATATATATAGATATATACTATATATATATATATATATATTTATGAAAAATACATTTGTTCTTTAAAATATCTTAGCATACAGGTACGAAACCTGGAAAACACTAGCTTTCGTCAGACTTCTGTTAAACACAGAGACTGACCTCCCTCCCTTTTTTTCACCTTCATGGCTTCCAACCTCTCACGCAGTCACCATATTTCCCTTTTCCTCCCTTCCAAACATCATCGGTTTTCCTTAGCTTTGATTTTTTTTTTTTTTTTTTTTCTCATTACTACCAGTTTTTCTGATTCCTCCCAAATCCGTTCTTTCTGGCTTGACCTCAAAACCTCTAACCTCTCTCTCTCTCTCTCTCTCTCTCTCTCTCTCTCTCTCTCTCTCTCTCTCTCTCTCTCTCTCTCTCTCCTCTCTCTCTCTCTCTCTCTCTCTCTCTCTCTTCCCGCATGGACAATATACACTTTCTCCCTACTTCCAATCTTTAATGGCCTCTCCCCAATCACTTCTTGTGGCATGACCTCAGAACCTGTAGACTCTCTCTCTCTCTCTCTCTCTCTCTCTCTCTCTCTCTCTCTCTCTCTCTCTCTCTCTCTTGTGTATACAAATGGAAAACTTATCTTCCTCTTCTCCTTATGGGTCGTCTCCGGTATCCGTTGCATATGGTGATGAGGTTTCAATCCTTATCGAATTATATCATGTTTTTTTCCTTTTGTTTTGTTATGAAAGTTTTTGAGTTTTTTTTTTTTTTATTTTTACTGCTAGAGAGATTTCTGTATCTGTAATTCTATTATCATAATGATGATTGTGAAGATACATGGAGGATCAATTTGATTAAAGAACTGGTTAGACTGCAAGGAGAACACCGTTATTACCTATTATGAAACTATTTTAACCTCAAGACTATCTCTGTGTTTAGTAAGATTTTATTTTTATCATTTTGTGCATTTCTCTAAAAAAAAAAAAAAACACTATGTATTTCAAGTAATTATATGTATTGCATGTGAATAAGGATTTAAATTTGAATTTGATAAGAAGATTTAGCTACATTCACGCATGGCGAAAATTGCTTAAGCAAGGCAAATGTTATCTTAAATCAGTGAAATTATTACATTCTTAGCACTGAAACAAAACAGTAACGTCTCAGTAGGGAGTCGCTCCAATCCAATAAGGAGGGTAATGTGAAAAAAAAAGAAAATAATTTAAAGCAGATGCAAACATAACACATAACACAGGATAAAGTAAACTTAAGGCATTACGTTACGTTGATGTCGAATGATTAAAAACTGATCATATTTTACTGTCAGTGAGGTAGTTTATTTATTTTGTTATAACCCAGACGTTTATAAATTCTTTCCAGTCTCAAGGAAATAAATATATCTCGCCTTTTGCCCTTTAGTTTTAACCCTAGTTTATGTATTCAACCTTCTGCCATTTGCAACTTATATTGGGATTTCGAAACGCGAACATTTTACAGGCTCGGTAGTACATCTATCAGGTAATATACAATCTGTAGTCGCTCTCTCTCTCTCTCTCTCTCTCTCTCTCTCTCTCTCTCTCTTGCAAGTCCCCCGAAGCGCAATCCTTAGTTGTTCTGATGTTACTCTTAGCATTGTGATCTTCCCTTTGCCTGCTTATAATATCTCTCTCTCTCTCTCTCTCTCTTTCATAAGCATTGTGATTTTCCCTTTGCCTCCTTATAATCTCTCTGTCTGTTTGTCTGTCTCTCTGTCTCTCTATCTCTCTCTCTCTCTCATAACATTGTGATTTTCCCTTTGCCTACTTATAATCTCTCTCTCTCTCTCTCTCTCTCTCTCTCTCCTCTCTCTCTCTCTCATTGTAACAGCAAAACTACCCACATACAAGTCTTGGCGCAGTCACATATGTCCCTCTCTATCTACAGTATATTTTCTTTAATATACTGCACGTAGGTCCCTGAAATTTAGTTGCAACACGAACAGCACAAACTCAGCTGCGTATGATTTCATTTCCAGTCGCAATTCGATAACAATTTACACAGTCGCAGCAGTGAAGGCATTTGCACATTGAACAAGTGCACTCTCTCAGGCAGAATTTTTTGCAGAAGATTCATTGCTGGCTAAATGCAATTTGGTTTGTATAAAAGGAATCCCGACAACATAAAAACGGTCCAATTCCAGAAGGAGGGAAGGGAATTTCTTGCTTTTGACACATGGCACAATCACGAGTATGAACAATATATAACAAGAAGTTAACAAAACAGGGCAAACTGAATTTTGCAGAGCTGGTGAAGTTTCAGACAATGTAGCCATGAAAGGAAAAATGTAAAGTGGAACTCTACAGGGAAAGCCTTTTATACTATTATTATTATTATTATTTTTTTTTTTTTTTTGCTCTATCACAGTCCTCCAATTCGACTGGGTGGTATTTATAGTATGGGGTTCCGGGTTGCATACTGCCTCCTTAGGAGTCATATTATTATTATTATTATTATTATTATATTATTATTATTATTATTATTATTATTATTGTATTATGATGCATCAAGTTACAATTGTACCTTTAATATCTAATTCACTTTACCTCGGAATTAATATATTTTTCTTATATGTTAACCGAAAGGGAATTTTTTAGTCAATAAGTAATTCTTCCTGAATTCTTAGTATCATGTTCGCACCCATAAGCCCACGGATTTCTTATCGAATAAAAAATTCCTCTTTGGTTAACTTATATGAATTATATATTAATTCCAAGGTAGAGAGAATAAGATAATAAAGGATATCTGTTGTTATATTTGCAGCAGTATATATCAATCACGGTAATGGGATATAACTCATATATATTATATATATATATATATATATATATATATATAATATATATATATATATATATATATATATATATATATATATATATATATATATATATATATATATATATATATATATATATATATATATATATATATATATATTTTATATGTATATATATATCTTATATATATATATATATATATATATATATATATATATATATATATATATATATATATATATATATATATATTATATATATATATATATTGTATATATATATATATATATATATATATATATATATATATATATATATATATCTATATATATATATATATATATATATATATATATATATATATGCGTGTATATATATATATATAGTATATATATATATATATATATATATATATAATATATATATATATATATTATATATATATATATATATATATATATATATATATAGTGTGTATATATATATATATATGCGTATATATATATATATATATATATATATATATAATATATATATATATATATATATATATATATATATAATATATATCTATATTATATATATATATATATATATATATATATATATATATATATATATATATATATATATATATTTTATATATATAAATACATATATATATATATATAATATATATATATATATATATATATATATATATATATATATATATATATAATATATATATATATATATATATATATATATATATATATATATATATATATATATATTATGACTGGTAAAAGTGTTCTGTAACAACAGAATTCCATCTAATAAAAGGAGCCCATAAAAACACCAAAATGTAGAGAGAAAAGTACTATATTTCAGAGACTGCTGTCTCTCTCTTCAGGTATATGAATTGAGAAAAGTTTACAGAAAAGGTGGTATTTATACCAAGAGATTCGTCACCAAGTAAGCCAATTTAGGTCACCCCCCGCCTGATAATCTTCCTTTAATCTTCTTAAGGGTTGGTTGAATGAACACTGCGTTGACGATGTCCGATGTCCAATTCCCTTTTGAGATGTTCATTATACCTGCTTCTCTTTGATTAAGGCCGATTCCATCATTTGACTCTTGTACCGGCAGTTGCTGCTATAAATTACACGTGACATATTCCAGTTTATTCTATGGTTATGTTCATTTATATGATTGAAAATAGCCGAGTTCTGTTGTCCATACCTAACTGACCGTTTGTGTTGTATTAATCTCTGGGGAAGTGATTTACCTGTAAATCCGATGTAAGAATTGGTCACAGTCCTGGCATGGGATCTCATATACCCCAGAGTCTTTGGGCGATGTCTTTTGTTGGACGTTAATCAGGGATTTGGCTAAGGTATTTGGGTAGGTAAATGCAAAAGGGTTGGATTTCCCAAGGGTGTGAGTTACTCTCTTAATCGTCTCCAGGTGGGGAATTTTTATTTTATTGTTGGATGTGTCTCTGGTCTTGTCTTTAGGGGGTCGGTAGAAAATTACGTTGCTTTTTGAATTGCTTTCTCAATTATATGGTCGGATACTTTAAAGATGAAAGTTGCTTGCGAATTAGTTCAAATTCTTTTTCCAGGAAATCTGTGGAACAAATTCGTAAGGCTCTTAAGAATAGGTTGCTAGCTAGACCTATCTTGATAGTATTGTCATGATAGCTAAAGTAGTGAATATTGAAAGTGAGAACGTTGGTTTTCTGTATATGGTAAATTTGTATTCTGTCGTGTCTTGATTATTAAAACATCAAGAAAAGGAATTTTGTTGTCTGTTTCCCATTCAACTTTAAATTTGATGCTGGGCACTAATGCGTTTAATTTTGAGAGGAATTCATTAAAAATTACCCCACTTATTATCCCAAAATGTTAGTATGTCATCCACGTACCTCATACCCAGCATGTTTTTGGGTTTTATTGCATTTATTACTGTAGTTTCAAAGTATTCCATGTACAGATTGGCTAAAATAGGACTTAAAGGACTACCCATACTACACCCGAATTTTTGCTTGTAGAATGATTCCCCGAATGAAAATACGTTAGTTAGATGCACATAAATTCAACTAACTTATTATTTTGTCAAGTGCCAAAGGGAAATGATCTGAACTAGGGAAATAATTTTTCCCTTAAAAAAACTGAAGAACGTCCTGTACTGGTACTTTTTGTGAATAGGGAGGCTACGTCAAGGCTTAAAAGTTTTATGTTGTGAAGTGGTATATGTGCTTCTCTGAATTTGTGACAAAAGTCTTCCGAATGTTTGATGATGACTGGGAGAAAAAGTGCCTAAAAAAGGAGAAAGGAGGCCAAGACTAAACATTTAGAAATTTGTAATTGAAAGCTCCGGCGCATGAAACGATGGGTCTGAATGGAAGATTGTCTTTGTGAGTTTTGGGAAGACCATAAAAGTAGGGTAATTTAGGATTAATTACTTTAAATTTCTCTAATAGTTCAATACTCTTTTTGTCTTGGCCAATTAATCTTACTTTCCGAAAAAATTCTGTGGGAACGTTCTGGAGGGGATTTTTCGTCAGTTTTTCGTAAGTATTGTGTCGCTAAGGAGATGGTTGATTTGTCGAGGTAGAAGTCTTTGTCCATTATTACAAGTTTTGCCGTCTTTGTCGGATCTACTTATTATAACATCTAACTTTTTTAGCGAGTGGATGGCTATCATGAATCTGCGGGAACAGGATATTTCTTATGAAGGTCAGTTAAAGCATTTAGTAACACTCCTTTTAAACATATCTCTTCACGGCTGTAGTTTTTGTCAGATAGAATTTATCAAAAGCCACTATGAAGTCTAGGTTGTTTTGCGGTCTGGC
>NC_061110.1:17080916-17088416 GCF_015104395.2 Macrobrachium nipponense | reverse complement strand
GAGTGATAAATCTCATTGTATTAATTAGGGCGATGCCTCTGTAATTGCTAGATCTAATGATAATGTTTCAAGATATTTACTGGAATCATCAATTATACAAATCACTAGTAAAAACAACTTAAATCTTAGTCTGGGATTGTAACATCTGGATCCATATATTAGTAAAAATGTTTATGAATGACCTAAAATAAATAGTGAACTACTAATCAATTAGTCCACATATATAGTTATATTTCTCTATCTCTCTCTCTCTCTCTCTCGCTCTCTCTCTCACACACACACATATATATAATATATATATATATATATATATATATATATATATATATATATATATATATATATATATATATATATATATATATATATATGCATATGCTTATCAGTAGATGCACGTGACTTCATAAATAAGCGAATACCACAGGAAAATGATAGTCAGAAATCTAAGCGCTTTCGTCTTTACTAAGACCTTGTCAAAGAGCAATGAAATACAATTGGAGAAAAAGGTCTCAGGTACACAACAAGATCAAGAATACCAGATGGTTAATTGTCAAAAGGTTAAAAATTAAAAGAGATAATCCAGGATTAATCGGATATCAACACGGTCACAAACCTAAACAGATTTGAACCTAACCGAAATTACAAAGTCTCTTCACAGTCCAAACATGTAACTTAATATCATCAAATTTTGTTGCTTATCATTGCATCTTGTTTTATCAAGTCAAATAATAGAAATGTTCTAAATTTAAGTCTTGGTTTATTTAAACTTGATGCTTCATAATGAAGAAAGTTGTAGATAAATATAAGCAACAAAATTAATATATTCAGTTTTTACATGTTTTGGACTGTAAGATGCTTTGTAATTTAGGTTTGGTCAAATCTGTTTAGGTTTGTGACCGTGTGATGTCCGATAATCCTGGATTAGCTCTTTTAATTTTTACCCCTTTGACAATTAACCATCTGGTATTCTTGATTTTTTGTTGTACCTTAGACCTTTCTCTCCATTTCGTATTTCATAGCTCTTGACAATGTCTTTACTAAAGATGAAAGCGCTTGGATTTCTGATTATCATTTTCCTGTGGTATTTGCTTATATATAATTATATATATCATATATATATATATATATATATATATATTATATATATATATATACTTTGTATATATATATATATATATATATATATATATATATATATATATATATATATATGTATATATATATACGTCCTTTACCTGAGCAGAAACTGACATAAATGCGGCAAAAGACAATAAAAGAAAAAAAGATTCGTAAAAGTGACAAATAGGATTATACAGAGATTAGTACCTAGAATCCGACACACCTGGAGATGAGAAACCTTCCCAAACAAGCATAAAAAATGGGTGCAATTAAAGGTTTAAGACAATCATCTCAGATACAGACATGACAATTAAAGGATTATAGGTGACAGCTATTCAGAACTTGGTAAACAAAAATATGTTTTTTTTGTTTACCAAGTTCTGAATAGCTGTCACCTATAATCCTTTAATTGTCGTGTCCTTGTATCTCTGAGATGATTGTCTTAAACCTTTAATTGCACCCAATGTTTATGCTTGTTTGGGAAGGTTTCTCATCTTCCAGGTGCATCGGATTCTAGGTACTAATCTCGGTGTATAATCCCTATTTGTCAGTTATACGAATTATCTTGTATGTCTTTTGCCTCATTTATGTCAGTTTTTCTGCTCAGTAAAGGACGTTTAAACGTCGAAAGGTCTCACAGATCCTGCTTCGTTTATTTTTCCTTCGTGGCATATACCTTTATTTATGGATTTATCACGTTCCTAACTTTCGTGATTCAGCTATATATATATATATATATATATATATATATATATATATATATATATATATATATATATATATATATATATATATATATATATATATATATATATATATATATATATATATATATGAATAATTATCATCGAACCGTGATCCATTTATATCAATTCAAGCTACAAATGTCCTTTAATATATTACTTTACTCCCAAATGATATATTTTATATATGTACCGAAGGGGAATTTTAGTTGATAACAATTTCGTCCCCCCATGGATGAACCGTCCAGGTGGACGGGGACGAAATCAGGACATCAGTGACGCTATCAATCAGCCAACAGAGACTATAACGTTAATACGATCTGACCTTACAAATACCCTCGATTGGAGCTTTCGTAATTAGAATCGATGATAAACCCGTCTACCATGTTGGCCAATTCGAGCGTTGAGAAGAGCCTTTTGTAGAATCTTATCATCGAACCGTGATCCATTTATAATTCTTAAGCTACAAATGTTCCTTTAATATCTAAATTCACTTTACCTCCCAAATGATATATTTTCATATATGTTTACCGAAGGGGAATTTTTAAGTTGATAACAATTTCGTCCCCCCCATGGGATCGAACCACCGTCCAGGTGGACGGGGACGAAATCAGGACAGTCAGTGACGCTATCCAATCAGCCAACAGAGACGCTATAAGTTCATATCGATTCTGACCTTACAAATCACCCTCGATCTGGATGCTTTCGTAATTAGAATCGATATGAAACCCCGTCTACCATGTTGGCCAATTCGAGCGTTTGACAGAACGTAGCCTTTTGTTATGAATAATTATCACATCGAACCGTGATCCATTTATATATATCAATTCAAGCTACAAATGTCCTTTAATATCTAAATTCACTTTACCTCCCAAATGATATATTTTCATATATGTACCGAAGGGGAATTTTTAAGTTGATAACAATTTCGTCCCCCCATGGGATCGAACCACCGTCCAGGTGGACGGGGACGAAATCAGGACAGTCAGTGACGCTATCCAATCAGCCAACAGAGACGCTATAAGTTCATATCGATTCTGACCTTACAAATCACCCTCGATCTGGATGCTTTCGTAATTAGAATCGATATGAAACCCCGTCTACCATGTTGGCCATTCGAGCGTTTTGACAGAACGTAGCCTTTTGTTATGAATAATTATCACATCGAAACCGTGATCCATTTATATATCAATTCAAGCTACAAATGTCCTTTAATATCTAAATTCACTTTACCTCCCAAATGATATATTTTCATATATGTACCGAAGGGGAATTTTTAAGTTGATAACAATTTCGTCCCCCCATGGGATCGAACCACCGTCCAGGTGGACGGGGACGAAATCAGGACAGTCAGTGACGCTATCCAATCAGCCAACAGAGACGCTATAAGTTCATATCGATTCTGACCTTACAAATCACCCTCGATCTGGATGCTTTCGTAATTAGAATCGATATGAAACCCCGTCTACCATGTTGGCCAATTCGAGCGTTTGACAGAACGTAGCCTTTTGTTATGAATAATTATCACATCGAACCGTGATCCATTTATATATCAATTCAAGCTAACAAAGTCCTTTAATATCTAAAAATTCACTTTACCTCCCAAATGATATTATTTTCATATATGTACCGAAGGGGAATTTTTAAGTTGATAACAATTTCGTCCCCCCATGGGATCGAACCACCGTCCAGGTGGACGGGGACGAAATCAGGACAGTCAGTGACGCTATCCAATCAGCCAACAGAGACGCTATAAGTTCATATCGATTCTGACCTTACAAATCACCCTCGATCGGATGCTTTCGTAATTATCGATATGAAACGTCTCCATGTTGGCCAATTCGAGCGTTTGAACAACGTAGCCTTTTGTTTATGATAATTAGTCATCGACCGTGACCTTTTATATATCATTCAGCTACAAATGTTCCCTTTAATATAAATTACTTTCTCCCAAATGGATATTTTTCCAATATTCCGAAGGGGATTTTTAAGTTTAACAATTTTCTTCCCCCCTGATCGAACCACCCGTTTCCAGGTGGACGGGCGAGGACGTCGTGAGCCTATCCAATCGCCAAATTAGACGCTATAAGTTCAATATCGATTCACTTACATCACCCTCGAATCCTGGTCTTTGATTGAATCCGATATGACCCCTCTACCATGTTGGCCAATTCGAACGTTTGACAGAATCTTAGCCTGTTATGAATAATTTATCCACATAATCGAACCGTGATCCATTAAATTATATCACTTTCAAGCTACAAATGTCCTTTATATAAATTCACTATCCCATGATATCCATTTTTATATACCGAAGGGGAATTTTTAAGTTGATAACAATTTCGTCCCCCCATGGGATCGAACCACCGTCCAGGTGGACGGGGACGAAATCAGGACAGTCAGTGAAGCTATCCAATCAGCCAACAGAGACGCTATAAGTGCATATCGATTCTGACCTTACAAATCACCCTCGATCTGGATGCTTTCGTAATTAGAATCGATATGAAACCCGTCTACCATGTTGGCCAATTCGAGCGTTTGACAGAACGTAGCCTTTTGTTATGAATAATTATCACATCGAACCGTGATCCATTTATATATCAATTCAAGCTACAAATGTCCTTTAATATCTAAATTCACTTTACCTCCCAAATGATATATTTTCATATATGTACCGAAGGGGAATTTTTAAGTGATAACAATTTCGTCCCCCCATGGGATCGAAACCACCGTTCCAGGTGGACGGGGACGAAATCAGGACAGTCAGTGACGCTATCCAATCAGCAACAGAGACGCTATAAGTTCATATCGATTCTGACCTTACAAATCACCCTCGATCTGGATGCTTTCGTAATTAGAAATCGATATGAAACCCGTCTACCATGTTGGCCAATTCGAGCGTTTGACAGAACGTAGCCTTTTGTTATGAATAATTATCACATCGAACCGTGATCCATTATATATCAATTCAAGCTACAAATGTCCTTTAATATCTAAATTCACTTTACCTCCCAAATGATATATTTCATATATGTACCGAAGGGAATTTTTTAAGTGATAACAATTTCGTCCCCCCATGGGATCGAACCACCGTCCAGGTGACGGGGACGAAATCAGGACAGTCAGTGACGCTATCCAATTCATAACAAAGGCTACGTTCTGTCAAACGCTCGAATTGGCCAACATGGTAGACTGGGGTTTCATATCGATTCTAATTACGAAGCATCCAGATCGAGGGTGATTTGTAAGGTCAGATCGATTGAACTTATAGCGCAATCTCTTTTGGCTGGATTGGATAGCGTCCACTGACTGTCCTGATTCGTCGTCCACCTGGACGGTGGTTCGATCCCATGGGGGGACGAATTGTTATCAACTTAAAAATTCCCCTTCGGTACATATATGAAAAATATCATTTGGAGGTAAAGTGAATTTTAGATTATTAAAGGACATTTGTACTTGAATTGATATATAAATGGATCACGGTTCGATGTGATAATTATTCATAACAAAAGGCTACGTTTCTGTCAACGCTAACGCTTTCGAATTGTCCAACATGGTTTTAGACGGGGTTTTTCATATCGAATGCTAATACCGGAAAGCATCATGGGGGGACGAAATTCGGGGGTGATTTGTAAGGTCAGACGATATGAAACTTATAGTCTCTGTTGGCTGATTGGATAGCGTCACTGACTGTCCTGATTTCGTCCCCGTCCACCTTGGACGGTGGTTCGATCCCATGACGAAATTGTTATTTCAACTTGGATTCACCCTTCAAAGGTACATATTATGAAAATATATCAATAGGGAGGTAATGAATTTAGATATTAAAGACATTTGTAGCTTGAATTGATATATAAAACTGGATCAACGTTCGATGTGATAATTATTCATAACAAAAGGCTACGTTCTGCAAACCGGCTCGAATATTGGCAACAATGGTAGAGGGTTTCATATCGAATTCTAATTACGGAAAGAATCCAGAATAGAAGGGTGAATTTGTTAAGGTTCAGGAATCGGATATGCCCTTATTTAGCGGGGTTTTCTCTGGTTGGCCTGGGGGGGATCGGATAGGTCAAGACTTGTTCTGAATTCTTCCCGTACACAATGGACGTGGTTCGATCCATGGGGGACGGGGAAATGTTAATTCAAACTTAAAAATTCCCCTTCGTACAAAAAATTTTTATTATGAAAATATTATCATTTGAGGTAAGTGGAATTTAGGATATTAAAGCGACTTGTAGGCTTGGAAGGTTGGATTTATACTTTAAATGGGATTCACCGGTTCGATGTGATTTAATTATTAATAACAAAAGCTACGTTCTGTAAACGCTCGAATTGGCAACATGGTAAGCGGGTCATTCGATTCTAATACGAAAGCATCCAGATTCGAGGGTGATTTGTAAGGTCATAATCGATATGAAACTTAGCGTCTCTGTTGGCTGATGGGATAGCGTCAAGACTGTCCTGATTTCGTCCCCTCCACCTGGACGGTGGTTCCGATCCCATGGGGGGACGAAATTGTTATCACTTAAAAAATTCCCCTTTTTTTTTTTCGGTACATATAGAAAATATAATAATTTGGGAGGTAAAGTGAATTTAGGAATTAAAGGACATTGTAGCTTGAATGATATTAAATGGATCACGGTTTCGATGTGATTAAATTCATAACAAAAGGCTCGTTCTGTCCAAACTCTCGAATTGGCCCCAACCTGGAGACGGGTTTCAATCGATTCTAATTACGAAAGCATCCAGATCGAGGGTGATTTGTAAGGTCAGAACGATATGAATTTATAAGCGTCTTGTTGGCTGATTGGATAGCGCACTGACTGTCCTGATTTCGTCCCCCAACCTGGACGGTGGTTCGATCCCATGGGGGGACGAAATTGTTATCAACTTAAAATTCCCCTTCGGTTACCTAATATGAAAATTATCATTTGGGAAAGGTAAAGTGAATTTAGATATTAAAGCCTTTGTAGCTTTGGAAATTGGATATATAAATGGATCCACGGTTCGAATTGATTAATTATTCAAACAAAGGCTACGTTCTGTCAAACCTTCGAAATTGGCCAACATTTGGTTAACGTGTTTTTCATATCGAATTCTAATTACGAAGCATCCAATCGGAGGTGAATTTGTTGACGGTCCAGAATTCGATATGAACTTAAGCTCTCTGTTGGCTGATTGTAATTAAGCGTTCACTGAATGTCCTGAAATTTCGGTCCCGTCCACCTTACGGGGTTTCAATTTCCCAAATGGGGGGCGAAAATTGTCCTCAACCTTAGAAATTCCCTTCGGACCAATCTATGGAAAATATATTCATTTGGGAGGTTTCGTGAATTTAGATCTTAAGGACATTGTAGCTTGAATTGATATTAAAATGGTCACGTTCGAATGTGAATAATTATGTCATACCAAAAGCTACGTTCTGTCAACGCTCGATTGGCCAACCTTTGTAACGGGGTTTCACTATCGATTTCTACTTACGAAAGCATCCAATCGAGGGTTGATTTGTTAAGGTCAAAGAATCGATATGACTTATAGCGCTAAGAAAAGAAAAAGAAATTGGTGGCTGATTGGATAGCGATCACTGACTGTCCTGATTTCGTCCCCGTCCCCACCTGGACGGTGGTTTTTCGAT
>NC_061110.1:17067447-17070416 GCF_015104395.2 Macrobrachium nipponense | reverse complement strand
CTACTCAAAATTAGTTTTACTAAATTTAATAGAGAATGTTTTGTAATACCTACTCATAATCAGTACATCTACGCTAGTTTACATTAGCAAATTCATATATGAGGGAAGGGAAAATATTTAACCTGAATATCATTACATTTTTTCATAAACATTCAACACTACTCAAAATTAGTTTTATTAAATTGAGTAGAGACTATTTTATAATATCTACTCATAATCAGTATATCTCAGTTGGTAGCTATTATTGCAAATTCTGATATGAGGGAAGGGAAGATATTGAACCTGAATTAGTATCAATTTTTTTTAAAAACTGCACAATATTCAAATTTATTTTAATCTAAATAAGCTGAATAGAGAATATTTTGTAATATCTTTAAAAGTTTTTTTCATAAATCAAATATATATTGAATTTGCAGTCTTTGAAATTTTGTTCGTATTACTTCCTTGATGAAAAATTCTAATCAGGCGATCTCACCCTGAACTAAATGATATAAAGAAAAGATAATTCTTGGGGGATTTAAACCTCATTTCTGCATTTCACCATGCTAAACTTATCCTGCAATCACAATGAAAATACACATTCGTGTTTATCTTGTTCAGGTTCGGTCTCTTGATAGATAATTTATTTAAATATATATATATATATATATATATATATATATATATATCATATATATATATTATATATATAATATATATATATATATATATATATATATATATATATATATATAATATATATATAATATAATATATATATGAATATATATATATATATATATATATATATAATATATATATATATATATATATATATATTATATATAATATATATATATATATATATATATATATAAAATGAGAGACCGAGAATACTGATAGGAATATGTTTTAACACAAAAGATAAGGACACCTGTACTAATAAAACTTTCGATTATGACAACTGATATGATTTCCCTTATATATATATATATATAATTATATATATTATTATATATATATATATATATATATATATATATATATATATATATATAATTATATATAAAAATTAAAGATAAATGCCACGAAAGGAAAAATAAATGAAGGAGGTCTGCAAGATCTTTTTGACTTAAAAGTCCTTTACTGAGGCAGATACTGACATAAATACGAGAAAAGACAATACAAGAAAGTTCGTAATAACTGACAGATAGGGATTGTAAAGGAATAGTAACCAGAATCCGACACACCTGGAAAGATAAGAAACCTTCCCAAAAAAGCATAAATAAAGGGTGCAATTAAAGGTTTAAGACAATCATCTCAGATACAATTTCCAGACAATTAAAGGATTATAGGTGACAGCTATTCGGAACTTGGTAAACAAAACCAATATTCACAATATATGACAGACATACATTACAACAAAATTTAATAACTCTAAGGAGGCAACTGATTTTATTTAAGTCAGTGATTATATCTTTGAGGTCATTCTAAACATGTTACAAAAATACAAGGGTCTAAAGGGAAAAAGGCAGGCCCGACTAATATTGAAATTGATAAGACATCTCTTGACCATGTTCGGGGGCAATTACTGAATTATCAATCCAATTAATTCGGGGTGTTGTTTTCACTTAAATGAATGAATAATGCATTAGATTTTCGCCCAGTTTTTATTTTTAACAGAGTATTTTTGTGCTGGCTTAGCCTTACTTCTAAGCCTTTGCTAGACCTGTCCGAGATAGAATGAGGGACAATCCATACATGAATTTATACATTATTTTGTTGCTTTTCTCTGGGGCCATTTTTTCATTAACATTCTTTTTAGTGTGTTTATTATAGGAAAAAACAAGGGTTGACATTAAAAGCTTTTACAATGGTTTAATGGTTTCAAATCCGTTAAAAATAAGGCAAACTGAAAGAATGTTCTTAGAATTTTCTTTCTGTGTGTTATTTACAGTATAAAACTTTTTGTAAGCTAATTTGGATAGCTGCAAATTCGTGTATTGAATACGGCTTAATTATTATTATTATTATTATTATTATTATTATTATTATTATTATTATTATTATTATTATTATTATTATTAATGAATAAATATTTTCATTCATTCATCTGCCAACCCCACCATTTATTTAGGGGTGGGGGGGGGGGCGGGGGGGGGGGGCGGTTGGGGGACGGGAACCTGTGCCCTAGACTCATAATCAGAATACCTGGGTGTGCTGTTTCCAAACGGGGAAGACGCTATTAAAGAGTTGCTTATATCCGCCTCAGGTCCTAATTAGCATTAGCTCCAGGAAACCAATCAACATAAATAGAAGCTTCATTATTTCCGGCCCACCTCAGTTTCAGTTCAGCGTCTGGAATGAAATATTGAAAGATTCGAGAATTGTCTATCCAATACAGCTTCCGTAGATAGTGAAAATGACTTTGCAACCATAAGTCAATTCTCCTTTTCGTATATTTCGTAGTTTACTTATATTATCGTCTTTATTATTTTTTTCTAATAAGTGATCTCCATTTTTTTCTGGATTTCCTGTTGCCTTTCGTTACTTTTTCCAAAAAACTCTGAATTTCCTTTTGAAGGTTGAATTTTCAAATAAGTGGCCACTGTTGTCTTGTTCCATATAAATAGGGTTCATCTTCTATAAAAAAAAATAATAATAATTTTATTTTCCCTTACGCGAGGAGTAAGCTTATAAACTACTTTATTATTGTTGTTGTTGTTGCTGCTGCTGTTGTTGTTCTTGTTGGAGGAGTGGGAAAGGTCTATGGAAAAAGCCTAAAAAGGTCTGAAAAAGGTGTTTCGCGTTGAGTTAAAGATACAGGAATTTTATGATAGGATATTTATGATTTATTTATTAGAATGAAAATGTAAAGAATGAATAATGTGTATATAAAACTGCACAGAACAAATATTTGAAATAAAATAAAGCGTTTTGTTTTAATTTTCGATGGTGAAACAACGAGCTTCTTGACCATAGATTTTAGC
>NC_061110.1:17054947-17059947 GCF_015104395.2 Macrobrachium nipponense | reverse complement strand
ATTCTAATGGCAGAAGTTCTTGCTGAAATTTTAAAAGCTGGATTTCCATAGGACATATTATTAAGCACTTGACAATATCCTAACTCATTAATTCTCTCTCTCTCTCTCTCTCTCTCTCTCTCTCTCTCTCTCTCTCTCTTTAATACGATTTTGATATTGTTCTGATTATTATTATTATTCTAAAAATTTACCATCATAATAATTATTTTTAAATAATGTATTCTATTTAATTTTTTATTTCACGATTCTGTTGGGAATTAAAATTACAGAAGTTTTTGTCCATATTCCAACTTAATATTCCCATTCATTGCATTTTTTAAATGACTTTTTGATATAAGGAAAACAATCACGTTAGCCTCCTCTCCTTCATATTTCGAGTGAAGTTTTTATTCATCAAAACACCGCATAAAAAAACGTGGGTACAAAAATCATATGTTCATTGTTGCTTTGAAACAAAAGAAAACTATTTTTACATTTCCTATTGAACACTTCTCCAAGGGAATAATATCTGCCACTCCATTTTTATCCCCATACAAAAGGAACCTCAATTTCGTCATATTTCACATTTTATAAAAAAAAAAAAAAAAAAAAATTGCAATTCATGGCTCCTTTGATTCCTACCTTTCGTCAGGATTCCTGGAGGCATCCCACACGCTTGTGTTTGTATGTTTCTTATTTAGTTTGTGTGGCTTCCTCTGTTGCTGTAACAAGAGGTCGATTCTACTTCATCGGTTGAAAACGCTGTTATAATATATGTATGTGTATGTATGTGTATGTATGTTGTATGTATGTATATATATATATATATATATATATATATATATATATATATATAGTTATATATATAATATATATATATATATATTAAAAGGAGACCATAAAAATGCGAATATATATAGGAAGAAAGTACTATATTTCAGAGCCTTTTGTCTCTCTCTTCCTCTACCTGCAGAGAGAGGCAGAACACTCTGAAATATAGTATTTTCTTTTCTATTTTGGTTTTGGCGTTTGTTTTTATGGGCTCCTTTTGTTAGATGGAATTCTGTTGTAACAGAACATTTTTACCAGTCATATATATATATATATATATATATATATATATATATATAAATATTATATATATATACATACAAATACATATACATTACATTTATATACATATACATATATACATATGTATATAGTAGTGTATATATATATATATATATATATATATATATATATATATATATATATATATATATATATATATACATATATATATATATATATATATATATATATATATATATAGTATATATATATATATATATATATATATATATACTATATATATATATATATATATATATATATATATATATATATATATATATATATATATATGTGTGTGTGTGTGTGTGTGTGTGTGTGTGTGTGGTGTGTGTGTGTGTGTATATATATGTAGTTTAATCAAAACTTGAATAAAAGGAATATTTCTTTCGAAAAGACTCGTGCAATCTGAGATCAATTTCTTCTTATGTTATCTGATTTTTTCTTGGCAGCTCGTAATTCCTCCTCTTTAAATACTGTTTTATGATAATTATTTTCGCTCTTATTACTAATTAATAAGCTTAACAGTAATGTCGAGAGTGTATTTAATTAATTCATTCTGAAGGGCTATTAACAATCATGAATCCTCTCGAGTATCGAGGAATCCTCAAGTAATCATGTCATAGAGGGTTACCACTCATCTATAATTACCTCGGATCACGATTGAAATACAATTTATCCGACCTCTCAGACCAACGAATATAAATTATTGATAACAAAGAAATAAAGTTGTAGGTATATTTTACTACAATCTAAAAAAAATTCATAACCGAATTTGCTACACATAAAAATTCAACACAATTTATCTGATCTCTCAGATCAAACATTGAAAACAAAAGCATGAAAAAATTAATAGATATTACAGTTAACAAGGCGTGAGCCGACCTCCAGCTTACTTGAGGAGCATTGTTTCACCAAGGAACATTAAATTAATACGGTATATTTTATGATGGAAATAATTGTTCTGCAATGTTTACTATGCACATTTATTTTTTTTACATTTGAATTCTAATGGAAAAATCTTGAATATCAGTTCGTAAAAATTCTGCATCTTTAACTGAACGCAAAACATCTTTCTTCAGATCTTTTTAGGCTTTTCCATGGAGATTCCCTACCTCACAACACAACAACAACAAAAGTAGTTTGATAGGGTTACTCCCCGAGTAAGCTAAAACAGAAGTATCTTAACGGAAGCTGCATTGATCCTTTGCTCACGAAATTGGAGATAGAATTTCTTGTGCTTGAAGTTTGCAATAGAAATTCTGGCAGGCGAAGACATACAATACCTGTAGTGCGGCAGCAGTAAAACCTCTATAAAGCCGCACGCACGGGTTTAGCGACTACGGCGTTCAAAAATGATTCCAAGTTTTTCGAAGGATTAGTTTTACAGCCCTCTAGCCTCAGTAGACTTTAAGATCTGAGGGCGGACAGAAAATAGTATGCGCAGAAAATGTTCGGACGGACGGACAAAGCCGGCACAATAGTTTTCTCTTCAGAAAACTAAAACTCATTTTCCTTCAAGCTGAGTAGACAAGGCTTCATTACAGTATCTGTTAGATACTATAATGAAGCCATTCAGAACTTGATTACAAAATTGATGAATTGGCCTGAAATACGATATTCCCGGAAAATGGAATCCAAAACGTGGAGAGAAGAATTACTTATTTAAGAATTATAAATACTCTAAGTAATGGTGGTTAGTTAAATGCAAAAAATAGTGGAAGAAATCTATATAATTCAGCAGCTCAAAATAAGCGAAAAACAATCAAATTCCTTGTAATTAGAGCTTTCAAATTTATGAAAAAGAAACATTAACTCTAATTCCACAGATTCACACTTTATCAGTAATTAGAATCTTCAACTTTGTAAATATTGTGGAAAAGTGTAAATATTGTGAGAAACACAAACACTTATAAGTCATAAACGCTCTTTGGCTACTTACTGCATACATGTCACGAACAGATTGAATACGAGTCCTTGACCGTGAGGGGAGAACGAACCTTTGGCAAATGCAGGATAATTGTACGAAGCACCGGTTAGGACTGCCATTAAGACTTCGACTTGTACTCAATTTGTCTGCAACACGTGTACGATAAGTTGGCAACGAGAGTTCATGACATGTGTTACTGCAGTTTGGACGCACTTTCAAAGATAGGTGAGATTTGTTGTTATTTCGGTTTTCTGTACAAGAAAACTATTGCGATGGCTTTGTCTGACCGTGGGCCTGGCAACGATATCTGATAGGTCACCACCGGGCAGTGGTTGAAAGTTTCATGGGCAGCGACTCATACAACATGATACGCTGTACAGAAAACTTGAAGAAACCTCGGCGCATTTTTTACTCGTTTTGTGTGTGTGTGTGTGTGTGTTACTGTTGTTGTAGCACTTGGTTCTCATGAACCGTCTCTCGAGTTTCTATTTACGTTGCCATAGAAAGCATGAATGAAAAAAATAGTTCTATGATTTTGTCTATTTACTTTTATAACTGCCTTCGTTAGACTCATGTGCTTTAACATTTGAGACGTTCCTGTGTCATAGAGAATCAGCAGTTCGTTGAATTTTAATCACATATTTGCTTTTAGCAATATCATTCACCTCCTCATTCAAAATTCCTTTGATTTTATGAATGGTTAAAGCATTCATTTTGAGAAATGTTCCGTTTAACCGAAATAGACATTAAGAGCCCACCTGCTGTCTGTTCTATGGATATTTGTGCCACTTTTATTTTATTTTATCTATTTTATATTTATTTTTGCGACTTTCTTTTTTTTCTGCCAAATAACTGTGAAATTACTTAATATCCAGAATCTTTGTATACATATTTAAAGAATAATCTTTTTGTCATCTCTTTTCATGACATTCCCCAAGTAATTAGGAAATTTCCTTTTCATATCCATTCCACATGTTCCGTTAAACGGAACATGTGGAATGGATATGAAAATGAAATTTTCATATATCGAGAAATTTGATTCTTCACAAAAAAAAAAAAAAAAAAAAAAAACTTCATTGCTGGTTTCTTCTATGGTAAGTATGTCAGAAAAATAAGGCTAAAGAAAACGGTAAACAGTGCTTATATTTCTCAATGCCATTTATTATGATCCAGTGGCAGTGTTCTCTAAACATTTCAGCACGAGGGCAACATTCTATATTTTGCACAGCAGAAAACGCTCGATATACGAAACGTCAATCTCATATATTCAATGATATCAAGCTAAAGTAAAAGAAAAACAATTTTAAAAATGGTAGATCTAAAAAATATGGAAATGATCATTCTCAGGGTGATGGGAGATTAAGTATATCTTAGGTTTACCAGATCACTAAGCTGATTAACAGCTCTCCTAGGGTTGGGCCGAAGGATTAGATAATTTTACGTAGCTAGGATCCAATTGGTTACCTAGCAACGGGACATACAGCTTATTGTGGGATCCGAACCACATTATATCGAGAAATGAATTTGTATAGCCAGAAATATATTCTTCTGGTTCCGCGTTGGCCGAGCAGAGAGAGAATCGAACTTTGGACCACTAGACTGGTAGCCAAGCGCAAAATCCACTCGTCCAACGAGGAACTAGGATGATGGGAGATGACCTACTATCATAAGGCCTTTGAAAGAAAATTAAAGAAGAGAGAGAGAGAGAGAGAGAGAGAGAGATAGAGGCGTTAAGTGTTTTAGTTCGTATGATACTGAAGTGCCTAGCGACCTCAAAAACTCTGGACATACACTTTATATTACCATAATATAATATGAAGAGATATAAAGTGAATTTATACTCAAACGAGCATCGATGGCACACGCTAAGCTGCACTGGAACCTGGCGCTGCCCATTATATCTCCTCTACCATCCCGATCCCCCTACCTACCCCGCCCGCACTCGTGCCAGAAAAGCAGGTTTGCAAGAGGATGGTGG
>NC_061110.1:17020777-17050777 GCF_015104395.2 Macrobrachium nipponense | reverse complement strand
GGGGTAAAGGGTAACTATCCTTAACAGTAGCAAAATTTACTCTCCTGTAATCTGTACACAGTCGCATGCTGCCATCCCTCCTTTGGTACCAATAGACAGGGAGACGCCCATGGTGACTTGCTTGGTTTAGCTAATCCAGTTCTCAGAAGATATTCCACTTCTTCTTTCATTACTAATTTCTTGGCCGGGCTGATGCGATAAGGGTGTTGTCGTATGGGAGCAGTTCCTGGTAGAAGTTCGATGTCATGGGTGAGAACTGTACACTGACCTGGATTTTCTCCATAAAGTTCTGGGTAAGAGCAAATAAGGTTTTGAAGTTCTGTTGATTGAAAAGGAGAAAGATGTTGACATGAGTTTTCAAAGGTTTTCAGGGCAGCATCATTATCTACAAAACGCCACGAATAGATGAATTCAGGTTCACTTACTTCAGGTTTCTCGTCCTTGACCTTAACATTAACATTAACAATTTGTCTCCATAACGAGTTTCAGTATTCCGTGGAATGATACCTTTTAAGCAAATTGGCATGGATAATTTGAGTACTTTTCCTTCTATCAGGGGTTTCTATCACATAGGTATGGTTATTGACATTTTTAACTACTTTATATGGACCAAAGAATTTGGAGGAAAATGGGGATCCAGGGATAGGAAAGTATGCTAACACAAGATCTCCTGGGTTGAATTTCCTAATTTTAGTTTTTGATCATAATTATTTTTCATTTTAATCGAGTTTTGCTTAAGTTTTCACTGGCTATTTTACGGACTTTGGAAAGGGTTTCCTTAAAGTTACTCAAATATTGTTGAACAGTTACAGTCTGATGAGAGTCTGGGGGCTTTAACCATTCATCTTTAATTAATGCAAGGGGTCCTCTTAATAATCTCCCATATACCATTTCAAAAGGAGAAACACCTAGGGATTCCTGGGGGGACTCACGTATAGCAAACAAAAACTTTACTCCTTCATCCCAATCAAGATTGCTCTCTAAAACAAAACTTTTTTAACATACTTTTAAATGTTTGGTTGCCATCGTTCCAGGACTCCCTGAGATTCCGGATGATATGCAGATGATAAAGCTATGTTTTATATTTAATTCCTTCAGGATTTCTGAAAAGAGTTTACTTGTAAAGTTAGAACCACGATCAGTTTGGATATCCTTGGGGATCCCGTAAGTAGTAAAGAAACTTAAAAGGTGTTTAGCAATATTTTTGGCAGATATATTCTTAAGTGGGATGGCCTCTGGAAAACGAGTACTGGGGACATCAAGAGTTAATAAATATTGGTTACCACCTTTCGTCTTGGGCAAGGGGAAGGGTCCAACACAGTCTATTACTAATTTCTCAAAGGGCTCATGTGGAACTAGTATAAGGCTGTAAAGGGGCTTTAGGAATTACTTGGTTAGGTTTGCAGCTATTTGGCATACATGACATGTCTTTATGAAATCTCCCACGTCTTTCCTCAAATTAGGCCAATAGAACTTATCAAGTATTCTATAGTAAGTTTGTATTGTCCCAAATGACCACCTGTCCATCATGTGCAATTTCCATTATATGAGTGCGTACCGAAGAAGGGACAACAATTTGGTATTTCTCACTCCAGGTATCGAGATTTGAATAGTTAGAAGGACGGTAAAATCGCATTAGGATTACCATTATTATTGATAAAATGAAGGGGATTTATTCAAAGATTTATATCAACAGCCTTATCATGCAAACAAGATAAAGATTGATCTGACCTCTGGGCAACTATAAGTTTATCTCTAGACATTACCTTAGCTAAGAAATCACTATCTACTTCAAAGTCATTTACCTTTTCTCCTGCTTGGGACCGAGTGACTATGTGTTGGGGCTTGTTCAAGATCTACCTTATCCTCCATGGGGGTATCAGTGACAATTAAATTTGGTACAATTAATTTCCCGGCTAAATCATTACCCAATAGCAATGAAACTCCTTTTACCGGCAATTCTGTATCAATCACCCCTAATTCAACTTTCCCTTTTACAAGTGGGCAATCAAGGTAAACACTGGCAAGGGGAATGGATGAGATTCCAGTAAGATCCCTTACAACCACCTTCTCACCTGTTAAATTATTCTCAACATTAGGTAAAGCCTTACTATGCAACAAAGTTAAAGCAGCTCCAGTGTCTCTTAATATAGTGACCCTAGACTTCTGTTCTTTCTCCCCAAGGTTATTATACCTTCAGACTTAAAATCATCAAATACCATCGGGTACATTAGCTTGCACATGCGAAACAGGTTTAATCTGGGAGGTTGAAAATTTTACGTTGGGTTCATAAAAACATTACGGTAGTTATCAGATCCTTTACATTTAGGGTCTTTACAATTACGAATAGTATGTCCTTCTTTCTTTACAATAACTACATTTAGGATTATCAGAACCTTTGGGATTATCCGAAATCTGCTGGGATTTTCCTGAAACTGGTTTTACAAATACCTCAGCTTTGTTTTTTATTAGGAATACTCTTATGTATTAAGGAATAAGTGTCAGCCAAGGAAGCAGCCTTTAGTAAATCTTTCTCTGCCTATCTTCAATATAGAGCATTACATTAATGGGAAGTTTCCTTTTAAATTCTTCAAGAACCATTAAATTTATCAGTTCTTCAAAAGAAGTTACTTCAGCACACTTAAGCCATTTCTTGAAAGCTCTAAGCTTGTCAGAAGCGAATTCTAAGAAAGTTGGCTATTTGATTTACATAAGTTCCCCCCCCCACGAAAAGCTTGTCTATATCCTTCCTCTGTTATGGAAAATGCATCTAAGATTGCTTTCTTAACCTGTTTATAATCATTAGTATCATCCAGATGCCCTAACAACTTTAGCAGCTTTACCTGACAATTAGGTTTAAGGAGCCATACCCACTGTTCAACAGGCCAATTAAGGTGATTAGCAGTTTCCTCAAATACCCGAAAAATAATCCTCGGGATCATACTCTGTGAATAAGGGAAACTAACTTATATTTTTAGTCAGGTCAAAGGGAGATAAACTCTTGTTCAGTTTGCCTAATCTGAAGATTGATTGAAGCCCTCTCTTGTTCCACCTTTATAGCTAACCTAGATTTCTAATTCTAATTTAGCATTTCCTCTCTAGCTTGAAATTCTAACTTAGCTTTTTCCTCTCTAGCTTGAAATTCTAACTTAGCTTTTTCCATTTCAAAATTTTTTTTCTCTTTCTTCCTTAAGAGAAAATTCACTTCTCTTTTCAGCGGCTTGCAAAGCTAACTATTCCTGTCTTAAAGCTAACTGAGCTTTTTCACGGTCTAAACTGAGCTTTTTCACGCTCGACTGCAAGACGTTCAAACTCTAATTTTTGTTCAATTGTAAGGGAAGGGGTTTCTGGAACAAGATACTGCCTAGCTTCGTCACCCAAGGTTCCAATACGCATATAGTGATCTATTATCACTTTCCTAATGTCAAAACTTACGCATACTAGAACGTAACTCAAGGTCTAAATGCCTAGCTACTTCCATTAATTCAGATTTTTTTAGCATCGGTAAGAGTATGCAATTCAGAGGAAGGATCCCCCAACAAACTTTTGAGTATTAAACTTCGCCATTGTGCAAAAAAAAGAAACTTCAAGAACAATATAAACACCAGAATTAGAGTTTACAATTCTTAAATTGGAGCCAACTTAGTTAAGCATTGACCACGCATGAAACCATAAACCACGCATAAATAGTAACCGATTAGACAAGAATTTATACACAAAACATTTTAGATACGGAAAAATGAGAATGAATAAGGACGCACTGGAAGTATTTTACTCCCGGTTCAAACCAAAATGAAGTCAAAAGGAAGTACGTCGCTCAGCTAACAACCGTAACTTACTACACTTTGATTAGAACGGTAACTTCACGCACATATGTCGAGGCATTAACAAGATTCATTACACTTTACAGAAAAATGAATAAACGCAAGAGACTGGTATCTAAGGACCCAGGGAAAGACTATAAGCACGTAAAAGTCACAAATGATTCAAGAGAAATGAATTTTTAACAATGGTACGACAGATTAACTTTTTAACCAGCGCACTGAGTCTCAGTTAGGAGAGGGAGGGAGGGGAAACCATAACAAGGTTACCGGCAGTCGTTTACCAAAACAGAAGTGGCCACCTTCGGTCACCGAAAAAATTTACGCACAATGAAAATAAATTCTTCAGCGATCTAGCAAACACAAAAACAGTCACCTAACTAACTATAACTCAGGATATTTATATCAAGCAAGGTTTTAATAAACGAATCACCAATTACATAAACAAACAACTGATTCTTAACGAGGTTGTCAATTATTACATACCCACGAAGTTAAGCAAAAATGTATCCCGGACAGGCCCCCATAATATTATTACAGTCGTGAGAGAGAAGGGTAATTTACCAAATTAGCAGGTGGGTTCAATGGACCATAATAATACAAAATAAAGGTATTGAATGAGAATACGATCAACAAGATTTAAATATAATAATGCAAAAAGTATTACAAAACAATATGACAAAATAAATAACAAATGACAAGTGACAACCACGTCTCGAAAAGTAATCTACTTGAAATAAAGAACACTTGAAACAAAGCACAATTCGTTATTAAACCCTTACAACAATATCACTTATACTTAGCTTATAGATACATCACAATAAAGTGGACTGCTTCCCTGCCGGACACCAGAGTCCTTGGTTTAGTTGCTGAGTGGAGACTGATTCAAAATTACATTTAGGGGTCGAAGAAAGGTAGGATGGGCGGAGCAAGTAAGAACAAGGAGTGTGAAACAAGACCAACAAGTTTCTTGGAAAGGACAAAGGAAAGTGGTATACAGGGGAAGACAGTCAGGCAAAAGATATACAATAATTATAATTATGTGGAAGGTGTAATAAATATATATATATATATATATATATATATATATATATATATATATATATATATATATATATATATATATATATAATAGTGAGTGTGTGCGTGTGTATATATATCTGTCAGAGAAATTAACTAATAAATAAAACAACTGATTTGAATACCCATTGACAAGACACGACCATCGCTCCTCTGTTGACTTATTACAAAAACGCTTAATTACTCTTGCCCAGTCAATATATCTGAAGTGTACAATTTCAGATATTCTCGTAAATTACAACCCTTTCCCCCCCTAACAACCCCACCTCCAAAAACTATGCACTGTGCACGGACATTTCTGTAAGATATCTCAATTCATCAAACGTCACCCGAGCAAGTAAATGAGCATCTCTGCAATAAACCAGACATTCCCTGTTCTTGACATGCAATAGATCTTTGCCTACATTCTGATATTGAAATCGTATTGAGCTTTCTCTTTGTCCTCAGAGTTCCAGATAATGTCCCCAACGTCACAACCTCGCCTTCATTTGCTTCGTTAGACCCTTTTATAGGCAAGCGAAAAACTCATAAGTTCTTGACGATTTTTTCACGTTCACCCTTCCTTTCTTTCACCCAATCCGGACACACAATTTCGAAAATGAGAGAGACTAAACTGTTGTATATTTTAATTACTGTTTCAAGCAAACGGTCCCAAATATCAAGATTAAACTAAAATAAAGAGTCATTATTTTTAATATAATTGGCTAAGTAAATGGTTATAAACGATAGGAAATCAGGAAAATATGTGTCCCGCAAGAGCCACAAACAAAAGTAGACAGTAAACCCTTCACACCATAGATAAGAAATAATGAATGGAAACGAGAACTGAAGAGATGCAACATATCTTATCGTGGAGACTTTACATATATGTAACACGTCGAATAAACTGCTACCAGAAGTTGTAAACAGCAACAGTGAGGAAGAGTTTAAAAGAAAGCTAGACAAGATCATTAGGAAACTATGAATGAATAGTAAAAGCTGCTCCTAGAGTGAGCACAAGATGACTCCTTACTACAAAGAAGCCAAGTTCAAACCTCCTTTCGTACAGTGGGAGTATAGCTCACTACAAGGAGACCAAATTCAAAGTTCTTTCTACAAAAGATTTATTGGGTGTGTAACCTACTGCAAAGTAGGCTGAGCAATGTTCAGAAGCAATCTTAAGTCGTCGTTCAACGTATCAAGAGACTTTTGATCAGTCTGCCTCTATTTCCCAAGTAATTTCAAGTTTCTCCGCCTCACAGACAACACGTAGAATGAAATTTTTCCGCTCGGATTTTCGGCTTTTGACTTCTGCTTCTAAAAAGTTGTATGTTTGAGTCGGTCCTTTCTTTCCAGCAAGTTTCCTTGTTGCCTTTTTTTCTTTACATTGCAAACTTTGAGAGTTTCCTCTCTTGATGCTTATTGACTTTCTGATAACTTTCTCCTTTTCTAGAACTCAAATTATGGTGTCATAGGAATACAGATCTTGGAGTTCACCTCCCTTTGACCCACTGACACCTGCTTCTCAAAAACCTCTCCACTCCTCTCCTGTAGCTGTCCTATCTAAACGGATATTAGGCCCAATGTTAATAGTCTAGACAGGGTGGAATATCGAATATATATATATATATATATATATATATATATATATAGAATAGTATATATATATATATATATATATATATATATATGATATATATATATTTATATATATACATATATATATATATATATATATATATATATATATATATATATATATATATATATATATGATATATATATATATATATATATATATAGATATATATATATATATATATATATATATATATATATATATATATATATATATATATATATATATATATATATATATATATATATATATATATATATATATATATATATATATATATATATCTATATATATATACTCTAATGGTAATTTTTACCAGATTCATATGTAATGGTAATAGCCACAATGCCCTCCTATCTTCTCATATTCTTTGCTCATTTTTTGGATACGCCTGGTCACTACAAAGCCTTGAGATCCAACCTCAAAGAAATATCAGGAAATCTTGATGTCCGGTAGCGGGCGTCATAACTTCTTCACATTTCTTTGAAGTTGGATCTCAAGGTTTATGTAGCGACAAACGTATACAAAAAAGAGCGAGAAATTGAGAAGTTAAGAGGGCATTCTGGCTATTATGATTATGTATATATATATAAATATATATATATATATATATATATATATATATATATATATATATATATATATATATATCCATTGGAAAAGGAGGATGACTGCCATTCCATTAAGAAAGCAGAAAGCACTGCATACACGCATTTTGAAATTAAGCAAATGAAGTTCAGGCCTCATTATCAGCCATTACCTGTTGTACCAGATCCCTGGGATTTGTTGCTAACTTCGGAATCCTTGGTATACTTAAGGGGGGCAGCGCCTTGATACCCTGTTAAGCCCTTCGCTTTTATTTTGGAACTGTTGTAAGTGAAGAAACTATTCCACCGGAATTCAGCTGAAGCGTTTCGGTAAATTCTCCGTAATTTTTGTACATTCCGAGGTTTTGTTCCAAGTTATGAAAAACTCAAATTATTGAGGAAGTAAATCCACAGTAGTATTTCTGTTTAGTTTTGTTATTTAAAATATATAAAGAAGCAGAAAGCTTTCGATGACCTGCCCGGTCCCCTTGTCAAGGAGATTGACAAGGAGGACCTTGCAGGTCATCGAAAGCTTTCTGCTTTTTGTATATTTTAAATAACAAAACTAAACACTCACACTACTCTGGATTACTTTCCCATTTTATTGACTCATGTGATTATGAGTTTTCTTTGACTCAAATTATTATCATATTCAGAAAATAAAGCCTATTCAAATGGAACAAGCCCACAGAAGGGGCATTGACTCAAAATTCCAGGTTCCGGAGATGAAGGTGTTCATTTCAAAGAATAACAGGCGATGGAAAATGGAAATACAGTAAGAATAGATTAGTTATTAGAAAAGCAGATAAATGAATGAACTTAGTAGGTAAGTAGATAAAACTAAAGTAAAAACTATTAAAATAAAAAAAGTTTCAATTCCACGACATCCTTAGGGAGGCTGTTCCAGAGTCCAGGAATAAAGGACCTCTGGAACTGAGGAAGTTCGATCGCCGGGGATAATTAATGCATATTGGTGCAACGATTCTGGTTGTCAAATGACAAATACGACACGGGTCAAATTTACTTATATTTTCTTTTCAAAAGTAGGTTGTCTCGGATAATACAAAAAAAAAATCCCGAGTGACAAACATCAAATCTCAAATGACGAATTTTCACATCTTATAACTGAGTACTTTGCATTTATGATTGACACAGCGCACGATTACGTATTCATATGTTTACCGGAAAATAATTACGTGGATGTAATAAAGCGACGACTTCATTTGGTATTCCGTGTCCTAGCTCAAATTAATAATATATATATATATATAGTATATATATATATATATAGATATATATATATATATATATATATATATATATATATATATATATACTGTATATATATTACATGTGTGTGGTTCTGTGTCTGCTTGTAATGTTTTTTGTTTCCATCCCCCAGAATCGTAATAATCATCAACATATCATTCTATTTTCATTAAAAAAAATTTTGGTTTTCACAAATTTCATGGGGGTTGTCTCGTTGAAATTTTTTATATCGCGCATATTACATTTTTCCAGTGGATGGCGTGAGCATTATTCTTCGTCTTCTTTCTTTGCATCTTTTTTTCCGGTTTTTATGTGAGGTTGATGGTTGCTGACAGCTTTCTTCTACCTGGCTTGGTCAAATACATTGTCCTCTGACAATTGTTGTCTCTCAGATCTCTAACTACATCCATCCACCTTAGCTTCTTCAGTCTTCCTCTCTCTCTCTCTCTCTCCTCTCTATCTCTCTCTCTCTCTCTCTCTCTATCTTAGCTGCATCCCAGGCCGGGCCATCAGATAGAAAAATGCAAAATATACCGGAAGATGCATTAGTAATTTTCTGTAAGGTCTGTAAAGTATGTAAGGTAAGGTCCCACCAGACACCTCTATCTGCATAACACTCCTCCCTACTTGTATCAAGTTCCTCGTTGGACGAATGGTTTACGTGCCCGCGTACCAAATCGGCAGTCCCGAGTTCGATTCTCCGCGCTGCCAACGTGGAATCAGAGGAATTTGTTTCTGGTGATTAAAATTTAATTTCTCCATATAATGTGTTTCGGATCCCACATATATGCTGTAGGTCCTGTTGCTAGGTATCCAGTTGGTTCCTAGCCACGTCAAAATATCTAATCCTTCGGGCCAGCCATTGGAGAGCTGTTAATCAGCTCAGTGGTCTGGTTAAAGTAAGATATATCCTATTTATGTCGCATCTATTCTCATCAATAGGCATCCTACCTCTGCGGTCTTCTTTGTTGGATAATCACAATTATAACTTCATCGAAGTTTGATCAAGTAAGATTTAGATACATTTCAAAATGTAGATATTTCGAACATTCGATTTCATTATCAGTATAAAAACAAGAGGTCATGAATCGTAAATCATAACAAGAACCTCACTGAAGAAGTAACGGTGTTTCTGACAGTTATACGTTCAATTTACTTGGTCAGTTTCCAGCACGGAGCTAAGTATGTCATTATACAGATAAATGTATAAATATACATAAAAAAAATAAACCACTGTGTCCCATTCATTCAGTAGTTTATCTCTCAATGGAGCATGGAAACGATCACGGTCAGATTATATTGAGATAATCTCAAGGATTATCTCAATATTAATAGAGACAACGGTTGTTCAGATAAAGACTACAGATTTGAAGCTGCAATCAGAAAATAAAAGGGTAAATTCACTTATCGCTAAATACTAAGGGAATCGGGATTTTATAAAAAATAAAGACTAAATAAATAAATAAAACGGTGTTTCTGTCCTTTAGTATTTCAAATAATTATGAAAATTAAGATTTATTCCCGATAATTACATTATATCCCAAATTATCTATTATTGAAAATTGCTTAGACAACTTCCTAATTAATGCTCTCTCTCTCTCTCTCTCTCTCTCTCCTCCCTCTCTTCTCTCTCTCTCTCTCTCTCTCTCTCTTGCAAAATTATTGACGATTCTAAATGCAGAAGTTCTGCTGAAATTTTAAAAGCTGTATATTTCCATAGGACATATCAGGAGATGAGATAGTGGTGGAGTAGTTATTTGAAGATATCAATACGGTGGCCGCCCCCCCCCCCCCCCCCCCCCCCCCCCCCCCCCCCCCCCCCCCCCCCCCCCCCCCCCCCCCCCCCATCCCCCCCCCCCCCCCCCCCCCCCCCCCCACCCCAGACTCTCTCTCTCTCTCTCTCTTCTCTCTCTCTCTCTCTCTTTTAATACGATTTTGATATTCTTCTGATTATTATTATTATTCTGAAAATGTTACATCATAATAATTATTTTGACTAATGTATTCTATTTATTTTTTATTTCACGATTCTGTTGGGAATTAAAATTACAGAAGTTTTTGTCCATATTCCAACTTAATATTCCCATTCATTGCCTTTTTTTAATTGACTTTTTGATATAACGAAAACGATCACGTTAGCCTCCTCTCCTTCAAAATTTCGAGTGAAGTTTTTATTCATCAAAACACCGCATAAAAAAAAACGTGGGTACAAAAATCATATGTTCATTGTTGCTTTGAAACAAAATATAACTATTTTTACATTTCCTATTGAACAGTTCTCCAAGGGAATAATATTCTGCCACTCCATTTTTATCCCCAGACAAAAGGAACTCAATTTCGTCATATTTCACATTTTTATAAAAAAAAAAAAGGCAATTCATGGCAATCCCTTTGAGTTCCTACCTTTCGCCAGGATTCCTGGAGCATCCCACACGCGTGTGTTGTATGTTTCTTATTTAGTTTGTGTTGCTTCCTCTGTTGCTGTAACTATAGGTCGATTCTACCTCATCGGTTGAAAACGCTGTCGAGCTCTTCAATGTGTTTATGTTACATATATGTATATATATGCATATATGGATATGGATATATATATATATATAGATATATATATATAGATATATATATATATATATATATATATATATATATATATATATATATATATATATATATATATATATATATATATATATGTATATATACATATATATATATATATATATATATATATATATATATACATATATATATATATATATATATATATATATATATATATATATATATATATATATATATATATATATATATATATATATATATATATATAAAAGGAGCCCATAAAAATGCGAATATAAAGGAAAGGAAAAAAAAAGTACTATATTTCAGAGACTGCTGTCTCTCTCTTCCATCCTACCTGCAGAGAGAGGCAGAAGACTCTGAAATATAGTATTTCTTTTCTATATGTTGGCGTTTTCATGGGCTCCTTGTGTTAAATGGAATTCTGTGGTAACAGAATATTTTTACCAGTTATATATATATATATATATATATATATATATATATATATATATATATATATATATATCATATATAGTTTAATTAAAAACAAGAATAAAAGAAATATTTCTTTCGAAAAGACTCGTGTAATCTGAGATCAATTTCATCTTAATGTAACTGATTTTGCTCTGAAACTCGTAATTCCTCCTCTTAAATACGTTTATGATAATATTATCGCTCTCAAGCTTAACAGTAATGTCAAGAGTTTATTTAATTAATTCATTCTGAAGGGCTATTAACAATCATGAATCCTCTCGAGTATCGAGGAAGCCTCAAATAATTAGTCATAGAGGGTTACCACCTTACTTATAATTACACAGATCACGATTCTGATAAGATTTATCCGACCTCCCAGACCAACGAATATAAATTATTGATAGCAAAAGAAATAAAGCTGTAGGAATATTTTACTACAAGCTAATAAAAAAAAATCATAACCGAATTTGGCTACCCATAAAAATTCAACACATTTTATCTGATCTCTCAGATCAAACAGGGTTATAAACATTGAAAACAAAGACATACAAAAATTTAGAGATATTAGAGTTACAAGGCATGATCTGACCTCCAGCTTACTGAGGCGCATTGCTTCGCCAACGAAAATTAAATTAATGCGGTATATTTTATGCTGGAAATAATTGTGCTGCAATGCTTAGTATGCATAATATTAGTTTTTTTTTTTACATTTGAATTCTAATGGAAAATCTTGAATACCAGTTCGTAAAATTTCTGTATCTGTAAACTGAACGCAAAACATCTTTCTTCAGATCTTTTAGGCTTTTCCATCGGGATTCCTACCCTCACAACAACAACATCAAAAGTAGTTTGATAGGGTTACTCCCCCGAGTAAGCTAAAACAGGACTTTCTTAACGGAAGTTGCATGATCCTCTGCTCACGAACTTGGAGATAGAATTTCTGGTGCTTGAAGTTTGCGATAGAAATTCTGGCAGGCGAAGACATACAATACCTGTAATACGGCAGCAGCAGAACCTCAATTAAGCCGCACGCAATATTGAACCTCACATCATCTATATAAGAAATACTGCAAGGAAGCTAAGATCTAACCACGATCTTTCGTCAATTGACTCGCTGGTGGAACACGCAATACTACATGCACTGACCAAGTCAGAAAACGCGAGTGCAATATCGACTTAAGAGTACCACACTTCATTGTGAATGCTTGGGCAGAGAGTACATTTGCTTTCAACAGAAGAAACTTTAGAAGATGCAATGGTGAAAGTTAATATAATATTCAAAGGTATGTATATTTGTGGGAATGTCTAGGTGTTCATGAATTTATTTATATTTCGAATAGATATCCATTTTTCTGTACGAAATTATTGAAACAGTTAATTAGCATAAGACTTTGTTTGTTAACATGGCTAAGCAAATACACACGCGTGTACGCACGCAGTAATATAATACTCAAATAAGAATACATTTGTAAAATATTATGCATCTGTAATGTACTTATATGAGTACTTCAAATTCATTCCCAATGCTTAAGCAACATTATTATGTTATGAATGAATCCGAAAACTTCGTTTATCGATTTGACTAAATAGCAACCCACAGTGAGAGAGAGAGAGAGAGAGAGAGAGAGAGAGAGGAGAGAGAGAGAGAGAGATACATATGTTAAATTATATTGATTGCCTGTGACATTTTCTGTGTATAATAAGAAACGTTATATCGCATCACAATATCGAATTGAAAAGTGTTTGTCAATTTTCTTTGCTTGGGAGGGGGGGGGGGGGGGGAGGGGGGGGGGGGGGGGGGGCGGAGGTGCGTGAGGGTTGCGGGTGGTGGGGTTAGACTACGGCGTTCAGAAATGATTCCAAGTTTTTCAAGGGAAGTTTTAGTTTTGCAGCCCTCTAGCCTCAGTAGATTACAAAGATCTGAGGGCGGACAGAAAAATTTTCGGGACGGACAGACAAAGCCAGCAGAATAGTTTTTCTCTTCAGAAAACTAAAACTCATTTTTCCTTCAAGCTGAGTAGACAAGGCTTCATTAAGGTTTCGGTTAGATGAATAAAAAAAAAAAGCTGTTCGGAACTTGATAAACTTGATGAATTTTCTTGAAATACGATATTCCTGTGTAGCGTTGCTACCGCCCGGAAAATGGAATCCAAAAACGTGGAGAGAAGAATTACGTCTTTAAGAATTATAAATACTCAGAGTAATGGTGGTTAGTTAAATGCAAAGAAAAGTGAAACAAAAACTATACAATTTAGCAGCTCAAAATAAGCGAAAAAACAATCAAATTCCTTGCAATTAGAGCTTTCAAATTTATGAAAAAAGAAACTTTAACTCTAATTCCACAGATTCACACTTTTATCAGTAATTACAATATTCAACTTTTTAAATATTGTGGAAAAGTGTAAATGTTATGAGAAACACCAACACTTATAAGTTATAAACGCACTATGACCGTGAGGGGAGATCGAACCTTGGCAAATGCGGATAATTGTACGAAGTTCGACAAAAATGTAAATATATGCACCCTATAGCATGAATCATAATCAAATAAATAATCAATCAAGTAATAAAATCCAAAATAAGAAAGAAACAAATAAAGAGAGGAATAAAGAATATCAGGTAAAAGAAAAAAGCAAGCCATCAACGAGATATGCAGAGATGTCAGCAAAAAATTCAAAGCATCAGCTCCAAAATTCTACTCAAGAGATAATAACTGTATTTATTATGCCAGAGGATATTGCAAAAACGGAGAAAATTGCAGATTCAGACACAAATGAATAATTATGATGAAGGAAGATCAAATATTATGGAAAAAGTTTGATTTTTTAATGTCAGAATTTCTGGAAATGAAAAAAAAGAACAAACATACCAGAACAGGAAAGAGACATGGGAAAAATCCTTATTACTACCAATATTAAATGAAGGAGGAAAACACGCAAACCATCATAGTGATGAAATGCGCAGGGTTTAGTTACGAGTAACTCAAAAGAAAAATAGAGTACTTAGAAGAACTAACCTAAAATTTGAAAAGTAGATATAATGGAATATAAGTGAAACCTGGTATTCCCCAAAGAGACTGGGAATATGATCAAATAAAAGTTCCAAACTTATAGATCAGATAGAAAAAAATAGGAATCAAGGGGAACCGAATTATGGGAAAGCAAAAAAACAGGAAAAATATATATAACTCAGAATGTGAACTAATACGGTTAGAATTTGAATCTGATTAATGAACTAAGTATATAGACCTCCTAATACTAAAGAGTTTGACTTAATAATAGAAAAAATTGGATGATATATATAGAAAATCACAAGGACTGACTATTCTCCTATCTGGAGACTTCAACTTTCCTTTCGTAGACTGGAAAAAGAACGAATGGGAGATTGTGGTTGTACTTATACATATAAAAAAGAGAATAATAGTAGTGCAAAAGATAAGAGGCAATTCGAAAAGCTATTAGATATGCTACTAGAATACAACATTCAACAAATAAATCACCTGCCAACAAGAAAGGAAAATACTTTAGACCTAGTATTTGTGAACGAGATGAATTATATTAAAGAAATAATAGTTTATAATGCGAGTATTCAGGCCATAATGTCATAGAATTAACAGTCCATTCCTAAGCAAGTGGAAAACAGAGATAAGCAAGAAATGAAAAAAGTGGGAAGGATATGGAAAATAAAACTTCTACAGTAAAAATATAAAATTGTCAGAAATAAATGAAGAATTAAACAAAGATTGGGATAACATTTTCGTAAGTATGACATAAGGGTAAATACGGAGATTATATAAAATATTAGAGAAAAATAGTGGATTAATATATATCGAAGAAGAAAAGATAAACATCAGTCATGCATATCAAGAGACAGAAGGATCTGGTTCCAGAAAATCAGAAAGTGGAAAAAAGGTCTTGCAAAAGAAAAAGAAAAAAATGCATGGAAAGTTATAGAACTAAAAAAGTAAGATAGAAAATGCAGAACAAAAGATTATACAATCAAAAGAAAATGAAAAACGGGACTTGGAAGAAAAAACCCTGATAAATATCAAGCAAAACCCCAAACTATTATACTCATACACGAAAAAGATGAATAAAAAGAAGAATAGAAATAGGCCCTCTAAGAATTGAAGGGAGATTACGAATGAAAAAAAGGAAATTTGCAACATACTGGCAGAAACGATATAAGAGAGAATTCACCCCTAGAATAGATAATGAAGATAATGATATAGAAGTAAGGGACGAAAATAGTGAATATTTAGGTGGCATAGAAATTAATGGAAGCTGATATTGTGCAGGCAATTAATGAAATTAAAAATGGAGCTGCAGCAGGGCCTGATGGAAGTTCCTGCTATTTTGTTAAAGAAAGTAGTTCATTCTATTGCAAAGCCACTTGCAATATTATTAAGACAAAGTGTAGATACAGGCAAAGATTTATGATGAGCACAAATTAGCATATATCACCCCTACTTTCAAAAGTGGATCAAGACTAGAGGCAAGTAATTATAGGCCTGTGAGTCTAACATCACATATTATGAAAGTGGGTATCAAAGGGTAATGAAGAAAATATTATGAAACATTTAATAAAAAATAATTTGTTAATATAGGACAACATGGTTTCGTACCCAAAAAAAGTACACAAACCCAAATGTTAGTCCACCGTGAGAACATATTGAAAAATATGAAAAGCGGAAATGAAAACAGATGTGGTTATATAGACTTTGCAAAAGCTTTTGACAAGATAGACCATAATATATTAGCAAAGAAAATTAGAAAACACAATATCGTGGATAAAGTAGGAAGATAGTTAAAAGAATTTTTCACACAACAGAAAACAGATAGTTATTGCAAACGATGAGAAATCGGATGAAGCCAAGGTAATATCCGGTGTGCCACAAGGTACGGTGTTAGCTGCAATACTGTTTGTTATTATGATTGAAGACATAGACAGTAATGTTAAGGATTTGGTAGTGAGTAGTTTCGCTGATGACACAAGAATAAGTAGAGAAATTACTTGTGATGAAGATAGGAACGCTTTACAAAGAGACCTTAACAAAGTATATGATTGGGCATAGGTAAATAGGATGGTATTTAACTCTGATAAATTTGAATACAATAAATTATGGAGACAGAGAAGGAAAGCTATATGCATATAGGGGACCTAATAATGAGACAATCACAAATAAGGAAGCAGTTAAAGACCTTGGTGTGATGATGAATAGGAACATGTTATGCAATGATCAAATAGCAATTCTTTTGGCAAAATGTAAAGCAAAAATGGGAATGTTGTTACGGCACTTCAAAACAAGAAAAGCTGAACACATGATTATGCTTTATAAAAACATATGTTCGTAGTCCACTTGAATATTGCAATATGATATGGTACCCACACTATCAAAAGGATATTGCACAAATAGAGTGTACAAAGGTCCTTTACAGCTAGAATAGAAGAAGTTAAGGACCTTGACTACTGGGAAAGACTACAATCCTTAAAATTATATAGTCTAGAAATGAGAAGAGAACGCTACATGATAATTCAGGCATGGAAACAGATAGAAGGAATAGCAGAAAACATCATGGAACTAAGAATATCAGAAAGAGCAAGCAGAGGTAGATTAATAGTGCCCAAAACATATCCAGGAAAAATAAGGAAAGCACACAGGACATTAATCCGCTACGCACCAGCATCGATAATGCAGCATCTATTCAATGCGTTGCCAGCTCATCTGAGGAATATATCAGGATGTGAGCGTAGATGTGTTTAAGAATAAGCTCGACAAATATCTAAACTGCATCCCAGACCATCCAAGATTGGAAGATGCAAAATATACCGGAAGATGTACTAGCAACTCTCTGGTAGACATTAGAGGTGCCTCATACTGACGGGACCCTGGGGCAACCCGAACGAACTGTAAGGTCTGTAAGGTCTGTAAGGTAAGACTGCCATTAAGATTTCGACTTGTAATTCAATTTGTCTGAAACAAAACGTGTACGATGAGTGGCAACGAGAGTTCATGACATGTGTTACTGCAGCTTGGACGTACTTTCAAAGTATAGGTGAGATTTTGTTGTTGTTTTCGGTTTTCTGTACAAGAAAACTATAGAGATGACTTTGTCTGTCCGTGCGGACTTTTTTTCTGTCCCCCTCAGATCTGAAAATATACTGAGGCTAGAGGGTTGCAAACTTGGTATGTTGATCATCCACCTCTCAATCATCAAAACATACGAAATTGCAACCCTCTAGCCTCAGTATTTTTTTATATTTATTTATTTATTTTATTTAAGGTTAAAGTTAGTTATGACCGTGGGTGGGCCTGGCAGCGATATCAGATAGGTCACCATCAGGCGGTGGCTGAAAGTTTCATGGGCAACGACTCATACAACATGATACGCTGGTACAGAAAACTCGAAGAAAAATAAAGCTCAAGTAAACAATAACAGTGATTATATTTCTCAGTGCCATTTATAAGATCCAGTGGCAGTGTTCTCTAAACATTTCAGCACGAGGGCAACATTCTATATTTTGCATAACAGTAAACGTTCGATATACGAAACGTTAATTTCATATATTCAATGATTTCAAACTAAAGTAAAAAAAAAATCTAAAAAAATGGGAGATCTAGGAAAATATGGAAATGATCATTCCCAGGACAGCACCAACACCAGGGTGATGGAGGATTAAGAATATCTTAGTTTTACCAGACCACTGAGCTAATTAACAGCTTCTCCTAGGGCTGGCCCGAAGGATTAGATATTTACGTCGCTAGGATCCAATTGGCTACCTAGCAGCGGGACATACAGCTTATTGTGGGATCCGAACCACATTATTTCGAGAAATGAATTCCATCGCCAGAAATAAATTCTATGGTTCGGCGTTGGCCGAGCCGAGAATCGAACTTTGGACCACCAGACTGGTAGACGAGCGCAAAAATTCGCTGGTCCAACGAGGAACTAGGATGATGGGAGATGACCTACTATCATATAGCCTTTAGTAATCAGGGTCGTTGAGCCAAACTAGTGCAATTATCACGCTTTAAAAGGAAGAAAGAGAGAGAGAGAGAGAGAGAGAGAGAGAGAGAGAGACGTTAAGTGTTTTAGTTCCCGGTTCTGGGTTATATGCTTCGTGACAATTTAGTAATTGAGGTCGAAGAGCCAATTATGACGCTTTAAAAGAAAATAAAAGAAGAGAGAGAGAGAGAGAGAGAGAGAGAGAGAGAGACGTTAAGTGTTTTAGTTTGTATGATACTGAAGGACCTAGCGACCTCAAGAGATCTGGACATATACTTTATATTACCACAAAATAATACGAAGAGATATAACGTGTATTTATACTCAAATGAGCATCGATAGCTGCACTGGAACCCGGCGCTGCCCAATCATGTCCTCTCTACCATCCCACCCCTACTCATGCCCAGAAAGCAGGTTTGTCGGAGGAAGGTCGAACGTGTCACGTCGCCTCTACATTCTCGACCCCCTACCTACCTCACCCCGCCTGGGGTGGACAAACAGGTTTGCAGGAGGATTTTGGATGTGTCATGTCGCCCCCACATTCCCGATCCCTTACCTAACTCACCCCCACCCAGGGCGGACAAACATGTTTCCAGGATTATGGTGGATGTTTCATATCACCCCTACATTCGCGATCCCCCACCTACATCACCCCACCCTGGTTGAACAAACAGGTTTCCAGGAAGAGGGTGAATGTGGCATGTGTCGCTTAACCCCTGGGGCGGACAAACAAGGAAGATCACTTGAATTTCATTATCATAGATAGATAGACAGATAAATAGATAGATAGACAGATAGATATTAAAGTCGGCAAGATTAGAAGTACCTCACATTGTCCGCCTGAGTCCGTATGCTAATTTGATTTTGTCAATCTCTCGGATTTGAAGCGAAATGCGCAAATGTATCCTGACCTACTTTGACATTAGAGTTACATACCCTTGATGTTCTCGCATGAGTTGCAAGAATTCAAATTAAACAATTAACTTTTAACACACCATCTTCATATATTCCTGCTTTAGTCACTTGAATTCCAATGAATTCAAGTAGATTTAGGAATTTCCCCTCAGAAATACTTTTACGTAAATTACCCTATATATTTTAGTTTAGATTATTTCAAATAGTACATCCGGCATCTTTTCATGTCGAATGTGTCCTCGGGCTCTCTGGAGGGAGATGCATCAAAATAGATTAACTTTCACTTTGCGTGATATATATGTATATATGTATTATATATATATATATATATATATATATATATATATATATATATAGGATATATATATATATATATATATATGTATATATGTATATATATATATAGATATATATATATATATATATATATAATATATATATCATATATATACGTAGATATATATATATATATCTATATATATGATATATATATATATATAGATATCATATATATAATATATATATATATATATATATATATAGATATATATCTATAATATATGTATATATATATATATGATATATATATAATATATATATATATATATATATACATATATATATATATATATATATATATATATATATATGTATATGTATATATATCTATATATATATTATAATATATAGATAAGATATATAATATATATATATATATATATATATATATATATATATATATATATATAGATGTATATTATAAATATAGATACATATACATACATATACATATATATAATATAGTAGATTATATATATATATAGATCCTATATATAGATATATATATATATTATATAGATATATACATAGATACATATATATATACATTATATTGTTATATATATATAGATATATATATATATAGATATATATATCTATATATATATATATATATACATATATATATAAAATATATAGATATATATATATATATATATATATATATATATATATATATATATATATATATACTAGATATATATATATATATATATATAGATATATATATATAGTATATAAATAAATACATGAGAGTCTCGCAATCTCAAGATGTATATATATATATGATATATATATATTATCTATATATATATATATATAATAGAGATATATATATATATATATATATATATATATATATATATATATAGATATATATATATATATATATATTATAATCTATATCTATATATATATATGATATATATATATTTATATATATATATAATATATAATACATGAGAGTTTTCTTCGCATTCAGAATGAAAAATTTTCTAAATTAAAATTAATTATTAACAATTTCAAATTATATTAAAGATTACATTTTTTTAAACAAGTATTCGACTCAGCATAATGTTTGGTCAGTGAGATAAAAGGAACAATAAACGAAAAACCAAAAACAAACTTCCTCAATTTCTATGTTCCCGCCAGCAAGTAAAAAAAACAAATAAAAAAAAAACATCTTATTCCAGTTATCTTTCTATAATATTTTCTTAAACAAAAAAAAAAAAAAAAAACATTATATATATATGTAAATATATATATATAGTATATATATATATATATATATATATATATATATATATATATATTATGTATGTATTTTTATTGCTTCCAATGAATCTATTTGTTCCGTGGTACAAGGATTTCTCTGTTCAAGAAAATTTAATAAAAAAAAATTTTTATATAAACTTCATAGAAACCAATCGTCCTCGGGATATGAGTTGGTAAAAAAAACACATATTTTTTTTATTTCTTTTAATTCGAAGGCTATTTTTGTACGTTTGCATTTGACAGAAACATCTTGACGGCGTTAATAATTAAACCTTTTCAATAACGAACGTGAAGTCTATACTGTTTTTATTTCTCATAATATTCCCAGGCGGATAATATTTTATCTTATCGGGGAGTAAGCCTACAAAACTACTTTGTTCTTGTTGTTGTTGTTCTTGTTGTTGTTGATTTTCTTGTTTGGGGTGGTGGTAGGAAAGGTCTATGGAAAGGCCTAAAGGTAAAAAAATTCTGCAAAGGTTTCGCGTTCAGTAAAAGATACAAGGAATTTTAGGATACGATATTTATGATTTATTTAGTGGAATGAAAATTTATTAGATAAATAATGTATATTTTAACAGTGCAGAACATTTCAATTATTTCTAATAAAATATAGTTTATTTATGTTAATTTTCGTTGGAGAAACATCGATTTATTTGACCGTAGAGTTTTAGAAGGCGCCCAAATAGTTGAAGAGGTCAAATCACGCCTTGTTTATTCAGTTTTCTCGAGCAAGAAGTTATGAAGAACACTATTGGATGATTTACGTTATATTTCCTCACTTTTGTTAATGGGTTAGTATATATATATATATATATATATATAGATATATATATATATATATATATATATATATATATAATTATATATATAAAACTATACAGGAATTCCCATATCCCTTTATAATCAACTTTTTATCAGATACCATAAGAGTTTCCCAAGCAATCTCTTCAGAAATTGGTAGATGGCTAAGCTGTTTTGGGTCGAGACGTCAAAATCTATTTCACTTCTGCGGCAGGAGGCGACTTCAAAGAGTAGGATATAGCCGCTGTGCTTATTCGCTCGGAAATAGAAGCTATCAGGCGTTACCAAAAGACGGGTTACGATTTCAGGCCCTAGAAAACGCGTTGTGTTCGTAGGAAATATATATTTCTTGCGTCCCTGTAAGGGCATCGTAGAAAATATCACTGCGTTCCCTGTGAGCGTCGTAGAAAATCTTTCTTTTGTGTCCTTGTGAGCGTCGTAGAAAATATCTCTTTTGCGTCCCCTGTAAGCGTCGGAAAAAAAAATATATATCTTGCGTTCCTGTGAGCGTCGTAGAAAATATCTGTCTTGTGTCCCTGTAAGCGTCGCAGAAAATATATTTCTTGCGTCCTGTACGCGTTGTAGAAAAATCTCTCTTGTGTCCCTGTAAGCGTCGGAAAAATATATTTCTTGCGTCCCTGTGATCGCCGTAAAACAAATATTTTCCTTGCGTCCCCGTGAGCGTCGTAGAAAATATACTTCTTGTGTTCCTGTTGGGGTCACATAAATATATAAGTAATTGATCTAAATCGTCGAATTAAATATTTTTCCATATGTTGTAACAGTCATTTATCGCTAATTCAGGGAAACAAAATAAAATATTGATATTGTAGTTAGAGTTGCATTGATTAAGTAAATATTCTAAACTGTCAATCAAAGTTTATTCCTTTGTTGTAGTATTCAAGTATACCTTCCGACAAAAAAACTCCTATATGTTATTTTTTTTTGTTTTTTTTTTTTAGAATTACAACAATGCACATTCAAATACAACAGCCGTAAAGGTTATAAATACATTTTAGAAATCTCCAAAGAAAATTTTATTCCCACATTTCAAAAGTCCATGTGTAACTATACTAGAAAGAAACTCCAAATACTATTATTATTATTATTATTATTATTATATTATTATTATTATTATTATTATTATTATTATTATTATTATTATTATTATTATGTCAATGCGCATTCCAAATACCAACAGCCGTTAAAAAGTATAATAAATTTTCAATATCTCCAAAGAAAATTCATTCCTACATTTTAAAAAGTCATGAATAGCTATACTCGAGAGAAACTCCAAACTATTATTATTATTATTATTATTATTATTATTATTATTATTATTATTATTATTATTATTATTATTATTATTATTATTATTAATTATTATTATTATAAAAAAGATAAAATAAATTTTCGAAATCGGCTAAGAAAATGTACATTTTAAGTCATGTATAGCTACAATTGACAGAAACTCCAAATGTTATTTTTTCAATTATGTTGATTATGTCAATGCACATTCAAACACAACAGGTCGTAAACAAAATACAAATAAATTTTCGAAATCGGCAAAGAAAAATTTATTCCTACATTGTAAAAGTGATTTATTGCTACCTCGGAGAAACAAACAAACAAAACAGAGACTTCGGTTGATGCTTTTCTTCTCTTCGAAAGCCATGATTCATTAAGGTTCTCAAAGACTTGTAAAAGCCAGAGGAATTTCCTCCCTAGCGAGAGATATTTTATCTCATTGGTCGACCCCTTTCATCCACCGAGTTCTTCATCTTCGTCCTCTACCCAAGGTTTCGCCTTTTGACTGGTGTATTCAAAGCGAATGGAATGCGACTTCATATTAAGAGCTTAGACTCTTTTAAGAGCGTAAAGGGCTCCGATACAGAGAGAAAATTCTTTACAAAACTAGAGTTGGTTAATATATTTTGTTTGTTTATTAACTTCACTGTACAGTATTCTTTGACTGATCAAACCGATCATAACATTGCGTCAAGTTACTCCATGTCAAAGTCGACAACATTTACCTACGCTATTTTTTATTTATTTATTTTTTTTTTCACAGACATTATAAACACTTCTCCTAGTTCACTAGTAAGTATAGATTTTAGTTTTCTGTAAAGAAAATATTGAGATGGCTATACTATGTTGTCAGTCCGCACTTTTCTGTCCACCTACAGATCTTATTAAAAAACTACTGAGTCAGGAGGGCTACAAAATGGTATGTTGATCATCCACCTCCAATCATCAAACATAGCAAATTGCAGCCCTCTAGCCTTAGTATAGTTATTATTTTACATAAGATTAAAGTTAGCTATAATTCTGCGTCGGGCAACGCTATATGACAGGTCACAACGGCCCGTGGCTGGAAGCTTTCATGGTTCACGGCTCATTCAGCATTATACGCTCTACAGAAAACTCGATTGCGCCGAAGCATTTATTACTGTTAATTACTGTAATAGTTTCTCGTGAGAGAGATTTCAAGAATTGGAATTAATATATTTCGTGGGCTATCTGATTCCTATCTTAAGTTTTTTGTTTCTCGCGTCCACAATTGAACTTTGATAAGATTATTTTTGTAAAAGTAGGAATTACTAACGATCGACCCAGGACTTCGTGAGAGTTAGATACAATTTCATGGTTACAAAGAGTGCGATGGTTGTTCCACAGAAAAGTTATAAAAATTTGTAAAAAGATAGACATATAATAGAAAAATGGATTAATAAAGGCAGGAAAATTATAAAAAGAATTAATGAAGATAGAAGAAAAAAATATCAAAATAAAAATGAATGAAGTTAGAAAAATGATAAAAAAAAAGGAAAAAAAAGGTGGATAAAGACTAGCAGAAAATAATAATCAATGAATTAATAAATGCACAAAAACAATAAAAAAATAAGATATGCATATAAGGGAAAAGGAGGTTTAATATAGGTTGAAAAAGGCTATAAAAGCGATTAATGAGAGAAAGAGAAAAAAACCAGAATGAATGAAATAAGTTTTTAAAAATTATAAAAAAACAAAGAGGCGGTTGCTTAAGACTGGTAAAAAAATAATGATAAATGCAATAATAAATAAAAAAAACAATAAAAAAATAATGATAAATGCAATGATAAATGTAATGATAAATGCAATAATAAATACAAAAAAAATAAGATGGGCATACAATAGGGAAAGAGATCAATAAAGGCAGAAAAATCATATAAAATCGATTAATGAAGAGACAAAAATGTAAAAAAAAAAAAAAAAAAAAAAATGAATGAAGTTTAAAAATGATAAAAAGGGGGGCATTGGTTAATACTGGCAGAAAAATAATAATAAATACATTAATAAATGCAGAAAAACAATTTTAAAAAAAAATTATTAATCAATGATAGCATAGTTCCCTCATTCGTCACAATTTCTCACTGAGAGTTCCTTGTAATCCATCACATCCGATTTGAGAATAATCCTGTGGGACGGTTTCGACAGAACGGGATTTCCATCGTGAAGGGACCCAGTAGGATTAAATGCAAGTAATGTTACATGGCTTTCTTTTTGACCTGACACTCAATTGAATGGTTTGGCGTCTTATACCCTGTCTCTATTCGTCCAATTAGTGTTATATATTTATCGTAATAAATTATAGTTTGGTAAAAATAACAAGTTATTTCGTGGCTGGGTGATTTTTGTTAATGGAATTTTTATTAGGCACTTGACGGATAGTGATGAAATATATAAATTCTCATCTCAAACTCTACTGATAACGATACCTATTTCTGTCATTTATATGTATAATTTAGTTATGGTTATAAAAACTCCAGATTACTCGGGTACATTATATTCCTAACTTTTAACGTAAATTAAAACATGCTAAAATCCATATTCTAATAGAGCTTTGTTTCACCAACCAAAATTAAGGTAAATACGCTATATTTCATTTATGCTGCTATAATGAGAGAGAGAGAGAGAGAGAGAGAGAGAGAGAGAGAGAGAGAGAGAGAGCATGTGCATGTTATTTTTTTTTTTTTTACATTTTCATTCTAATAAATGAATCATACATATCCTATGCTAAAATTTCTGTATCTTTAACTCAACGCGAAACACCTTTATCAGACCTTTTTAGGATCTTCCATAGTCCTTTCCTACCACCCCAACATCAACAACAACAACAACAACAGCAAAGTAGTTTGCAGGTCTACTCCCCGAGTAAGCGATAATAGATTACATCCAAATGTATATTGCACAACAGAGAAGAGTTTGTTAGCCGCAAAATGCCAGTTTGTAATAAGAGATGTGTAATGTTATTTGATTTGAAATCAATAAGTACTGTTCTGTATAGGTAACGAAGAAATACGTTTGCATGTATCATAGATACATATATTTTTTCATGGGGAAACTTGTAATGTTTTTCTGTTTTAAGTAGTGGTATTGCACTTTACATATACTGAAAATGTACTTACTTCATAAATACTTATGAATTTTTCGAAAGGCACATGTAATGTAACTTCATTTTAGATAACAGATTAAAAATATTAAAAACGTTAAGAAATAGCTAAAGAATGTTTTTTTTTTTTTACGGATGAATTATCAAATCACCTTAAAACGTAAGTGTTCATACTTTAAAAATAGATATATGTTTTTATTTCTTTTAAGAGAGGCATGAGATATAATTTCAAATTAAAGATTATTTTTAAGAATTCTGAAATAACTATATCCCAAAGTTTTTTTTTTTTTTTTACTGATTCGTCATATCACCTTTAAGCTTACTCGATAACAAAGATGACACCAAACCGCTCCCAGCAGATTCTCCCTTAGGAATATATATTTCATTTACTTACTTCGGCTTCGAAGGGAGCGCTTAATAGAAAATTAGAAAGGTGGTCCAATGACCTGTGGGTTTTAGGCATCACGAAAAGAAAAAATGAAGTAATAGTTTACCGGCTATATGACGAATATATTCTTTTGACGTTTTAGCCATAAAAAACTGGGGTGAGGAGGGAAATTTAGGTGGTGGAAAGGTGGAAAAAAAATAGTTATTTGTGCTTCAAACTTCCATGTTTATATATATATATATATATATATATATATATATATATATATATATATATATATTATTATTATTATTATTTATTGCTACTGTCAAAATGCATATATCCCTCTTTGACTGTATAAAATGTTAGAATTGAATTTTGCAACATTTTTCAGATTCGTAGCTAGCTTAGAATTAGGATGTTTTAAATGTGTGTTCAGATTTCGCATAACATACTGTAAAAGAATATATAACGTAGTATGAAAAGAGAGAGAGAGGGTTAACTTGTCCGTTCAAAGCTAGAATTGTTTCAGTAACTTTTCATCTCCTCTAGATCAAGGGAGCTGGCAGTCTTTGTGTTGTTATCAAAACATGTCAATGTTAATTATCACTCGATTGTCTTGACGGGTACGTGTCCTTGTTGCGCTGGTACGAACATGAATGTATACTCATCTCGTACGAGTATGTCTTTGCTGAAAACCACGTGCAGATTTCACAGTTTCTTTTTAAAGTTGTGTCACTTTCGAAGCTTCTAGAACGAATTATTGCCCAAAACGTTTTGTGTCATTTCCACTGTCCAGCTTCCTTATGGAAGAGAATTTCATTGCATCTTAGATCCTCAAAGTGTTCACATCTCTCTCTCTCTCTCTCTCTCTCTCTCTCTCTCTCTCTCTCTCTCTCTCTCTACCTCACCCATAATTGATATTAACGTAACGTAAAATGGTCACTTGTAACATGTAGATTTCAGATTTGATATTTCTTATAGTGTTATTAGTGTTATTAGTGCTTTTTGTGGAATCTGAACAAACATTGTGTGAGTAACGGCGCCTGGTTTTGTGAAAGTGTGAAACAAGCTGCAGCAAAGAAAGAAAATTGGTATACCAAGAAGGTACAGTGTGTTAATGTTTTTATTAGTTGCAACTAATAACTAATATCTAATGGTTATGAAGTTTTGGTTAAAAAACTATAACTATTGGTTACTGTGGTTTAGAGAACTAATAACTAATAGTCACAATGGTTTGAGTGAAAAGATTTACATTTTTACACATTGCAAATTTTTTTTGTTTTGAGTTGTTTCATTTGAAGACGTACTATCTTATGAAGTGTTTATGGTGCATTTATCCATTTTATTATTGATGTGTGTCTATTTATTTTATATTTTTTGTGATTAATACTTTTTGCAATTTTGGTATTTCCCCATTTTTCCGTGTTTTTATTTGCATTCACGATTTAATTACTTAGTTATTTTCATTACTTAATCGTTGCACAATTATTTAAATTTAACACTTATGAATTAATTTGCATTTACTTAGAATTCTTTTCAAGTTTTATTGTTGTTTAGCATTTGTGAATTTAATTTCCAAATTTTAAGTATTGCCTAACACTTTTGAATTTCAATCGAATTAATTTCTTGAATTTTGTGATAAATTAATTTTGATTTAATTTTACTGTATTGATTCAAGAATTAATTAAACTTTGCTTTGTTTTCAAGTACAGTAATTTTCCCTGATATTGTGAATTTCACTTATACATTTTTAGTTTAATAATAAATATTTTTTATTTAAAATTTTTATAAGTGTTTTCTTTATTTTATCCAGTATTTAATTATGATTATATTGATGTTAGGTAGAAACATAGAGTGGTAATTGATCTGTGTTTCTTCAATTTACTTGAAGTGACTTAGAACCAGGGAAGTACTTAGACTTCTGAAATCAGGGAAATACTTATACTTTTAAAGTTGTTGATGGAATGGTGCCCTTTGAATAATTTTATTACTTACAAGATTACGTCACACCTGTTTTGATGAACTTAGTCTGATTTTCTGCAATACTGGTAAGTTGTTTAAGGGATCACTGTCGCCTTTAGAGTATTCAGCCGTTTAGTACCTGTGATGAGGGGTTCAGGTGTCTGGCTGTGCGAGGTAACAAATAATGAATGGTAAGTGTAGTAAGCAGGTACTTGGCACTTTGTCACACACTATATATATATATATATATATATAGATATATATATATATATATATATATATATATATATATATATATATATATATATATATATATGTATATACACACACACACACACACAGATATATATATATATATATATATATATATATATATATATATATATATATATATATATATATATATATATAGTATATATATATATATATATATATATATATATATATATATATATATATTATATATATATATATACATATATATTATATGAATAGAATGGCTTTTTCATTGTTAACCAGCTTTTTTGAAATTGCTTCATATTTTCTCATTATTTTCTTCACTTCATTGTTCAGGTTACTAAGGACACATAATGGGGTTCTTCCATTTACTCCAGTATATTTACACGCCACAGCTGTTTCGTCAACCTTTATGTATTGAAGTTATCAAGCGTACAGATACAAATATGTTGTTTGAGATTAAGTTGGCTTTATGCCAGCGCTGGCTCTTGCTCAAGAGTAGCCCGTAGAAGTACAAATATGAACCTGCATCGGTTTTTGTGACGTTCATGCAGGACGGAAAGGTAGTACAGTTGCCAGACCTAGTTTTAAGTATTTACAAAAGACTATAGTGAAACAAAAAATAAGACAAATAAATAATTATGTTAACAACAGAAAATTATATCAAAAGTTGAAAGTAAGTTATTATATACACAATATACATAAATATATAATTAATTACATATAAGTTTAATTTACTGAAAGTTCACTGTGCGCTCCTGTCCGCGTCCGTGTGGTGGTTTTGTTCCACGCCTTTGTAGGACTGCCTCCTACACGAGGGTAAGGATCTTTCATCCTCGCGTTGGATGTTAATGTTGGGGCGTTGCATGGCGATGCTGACTGCTTCTGATATAATAAACGGTTGTAGTTGCCCTCCTTGTGTATTATTTTTGGTGTTTGTGAGAAGTTCTTGAAAACGATGGATTTTTATTGTGGGTATCCACAAAGTGCTGGTTAATGGCGGTCTTGGTTTCTATGGGCTGCATGCATCGTTTCAGTGTAGTGGTTGTGTCCGATATAGCATTTTTTGGGGGGACTGACACCTGCTCGTCAGCACAGACAAACTTGTATACTATATCAGATTCAACCTACTATTTTTTCATTACCAGTGAGGCCGTAAGGTTCGGATTGCAGTAAATTCTTGGAGTTAATCTTGTTAAATGGCCCCTCCCCTCTCTTTCCTCAATCCTCCCCCATTCTCCACATTTCTGCTAT
>NC_061110.1:16998910-17015277 GCF_015104395.2 Macrobrachium nipponense | reverse complement strand
TTTTGTGCAATATATATTTGGATGTCATCTATTATCGCTTACTCGGGGAGTAGACCTGCAAACTGCTTTGTTGTTGTTGTTGTTGTTGTTGATGTTGGGGTGGTAGGAAAGGTCTATGGAAGATCCTAAAAAGGTCTGATAAAGGTGTTTCGCGTTGAGTTAAAGATACAGGAATTTTAGCGTAGGATATGTATGATTTATTTATTAGAATGAAAATGTAAAAAAAAAAAAAAAAAATAACATGCACATTAAAAAGTACAGAAAAATTATTCAAATAAATATAGCGTATTTACCTTAATTTTGGTTGGTGAAAGAAAGCTCTATGAGAATATGGATTTTAGCATGTTTTAATTTACGTTAAAAGTTAGGAATATAATGTACCCGAGTAATCTGGAGTTTTTATAATCATAACTAAATTATACATATAAATGACAGAAATAGGTATCGCTATCAGTAGAGTTTGAGATGAGAATTTATATATTTCATCACTATCCGTCAAGTGCCTAATAAAAATTCCATTAACAAAAATCACCCAGCCACAAAATAACTTGTTATTTTTACCAACATATAATTTATTACGATAAATATATAACACTAATTATACGAATACAGACAGGGCATAAGACGCCAAACCATTCAATTGAGTGTCAGGTCAAAAAGAAAGCCATGTAACATTATTTGCATTTAATCCTACTGGGTCCCTTCACGATGGAAATCCCGTTCTGGTCGAAAACCGTCCACAGGATTATTCTCAAATCGGATGTGTGATGGATTACAAGGAACTCCAGTGAGAAATTGTAACGAATGCGGGAACTATGCTATCATTGATTAATAATTTTTAAAAAATTGTTTTTCTGCATTTATTAATGTATTTATTATTATTTTTCTGCCAGTATTAACCAATGCCCCCTTTTTATCATTTTTGAAACCATTCATTTTTTTTTTTTTTTTTTTACATTTTTGTCTCTTCATTAATCGATTTTATATGATTTTCTACCTTTATTGATCCCTTTCCCTATTGTATGCCCATCTTTTTTTATTTTTCTATTTATTATTGCATTTATCATTACATTTACCATAACATAATTGAAAAAAATAATATTTGGAGTTTCTATCAATTGTAGCTATACATGACTTTTAAAATGTACATTTTCTTTGCTGATTCGAAAATGCATTTATACTTTTTTATAATAATAATAATAATAATAATAATAATAATAATAATAATAATAATAATAATAATAATAATAATAATAATAATAATAATAATAATAATAATTGGAGTTTCTGTCGAGTATAGCAATTCATGACTTAAAATGTAGGAATAAATTTTCTTTAAGGTTTCGAAAATTTATTAATGCTTTTTATGGCTGTTGTATTTGAATATGCATTGACATAATAATAATAAAAAAATAGTATTTTGGAGTTTCTCTCCGGTAGGTATACTTAAATATTACAACAAAGGAAGAAATTTTAATTGATAATTTAGAATATTTACTTAATGCAATTCAAAGAACGCTATCAATATTTTAGTTTGATTGTCCTAATTAGCGATAGATGACTGTTACAACGTATAAAAAACATTTCATTCGATGATTTAGATTAATTACTTATATATATATATATATATATATATATATATATATATATATATATATATATATATATATATATATATATATATATATATATATATATATATATATATATATATATATACGACCCCAACAGGAACGCAAGAAGTATATTTTCTACAACGCTCACAAGGACGCAAGAAATATATTTTCTACGACGCTCACAGGGACGCGAGAAATATATTTTTCGGACGCTTACAGGGACGCAAGAGAAAATATTTTCTACGACGCTAACAGGAACGCAAGGAATATATTCTCTACGACGCTTACATTTATAGCTCGAATGATTTATATGAATAACGGTGATGTGATAAGTATTCATGCCAAGACTACATTGGTCAAACGTTCGAATCGGCTAACATGGTAGAGGGGGTTTCATATCGATTCTAATTACGAAAACACCGAGATCGACGGTGATTTGTAATGGTCAGAATCGATATAAACTTATAGCCTCTCTGTTGGCCGACCCGATAGCGTCACTGTCCGTTCTGATTTCGTTCCCCGTCCACTGGACGGTGGTTCGATCTCCATGGGGAACGAAATTATTATCAACTAAAAATTCCTCTTCGGTACATATATGAAAATATATCAATTCAGAGGTAGAGCGAATTGGATATATATATATATATATATATATATATATATATATATATATATATATTATATATATATATATATATATATATATATATAATATATATATATCTATTCATGTATATATATATATATATATATATATATATATATATATATATATATATATATATATATATATATATATATATATATATATATATATATAATATATATATATACACTAACCCATTAATAAAAGTAAGGAAATGGAACGTAACCCAACCAACAGTGTTCTTCGTAACTTCTTGCTCGAGAAAACTGAAACAAACAAGGCATGATTTGACCTCCAACTTACTCGGGACGCCTTCTAAAATCTAGTCAATTAAAACGAAGTTTCACCAACGAAAATTAAGATAAATAAACTATATTTTATTATAAATAATTGAATTGTTCTGCACTGTTAAAATGCACATTATTTATCTTTTAAATCTGAATTCTATTCAATAAATCATAAATATCCTATCCTAAAATTCCTGTATCTTTTACTGAACACAAAACCTCCGATAAAACACCTTAATATTCGTGGTTAGTACCTCCCCTTCCACAATCCCATAAACATCACCACCATAGTTCTCATTACATCAACCCCATTGTTAGTATCAGAAATAACATATATTAGTTATCATATCACCAGTATCACCACCTATAATATCATGGCACATTCACCAAAATTATTACCACCGTGAACTCCAATAGAATCCCCGTAAATATCTCCCATATCACCAGTATGGGCTTTATATTACCACTCCCCAGTATCATCACCAAAAACATCACCAACAGCATCACGAAACACATCACCATTTGCATTATCAAACACATCACCAATACCATCACCAAACACATCACACACACATATATATATATATATATATATATATATATATATATATATATATATATATATATATATATATATATATATATATATATATATATATATATACTATATAACTAAATTAATAACTAAAAAAACAACGGAACATGAGGACTGTATTCAGATTACCCTCTTGCCAATGACCCAATTAACACAAATAGACTTATTTCGCTCTCTGAACATTAGATAATCACTCTTGATTAGAAGCTGATTATATCGGTGTGGAATTACTCTTTACTGGGATAAATATATCGAACCTGCATTCTCAATATTGTTTTGAATTTTTATTCAATCAGCTCTACGACTAACCCCATCGCGATTGAACTCTTTTTAATCGGAGGTTCTAATGATGAAAGTATTATAGTCTATTCTCCAAAATATTTATTTTCTTTTTATTTTACCCGATTTGCATGGCTCTAGCACATTCAGTATTGAGCTGTCATAAATCGATAAGAGTTTTAATGAAAACTCTCTATTTATATAAAAGTTATTTATTTTCATTAATGGTGAGTCGATGAACTTGATAGTTTATGAATCAGCCAAGGATTTATCAAAAAAAAGTTTTTGTTACTCATCTTTTTCAGGCGGTTGATGTTGTCTGTACAAAACAAAGCATTTTCTGATTTTTTCAAATTTCATAAACAATAATTGGCTTCTTTCACCGAAAAACTAATTAAAAGAAGTGACGAAGACACTGACAAAGAACAGAAGAAAATAGAAAAATGGCGATCCAAAAACAGAGAGCACATAAAAAAGGAATAAGTAGAAGAGTGAGTGTTGATCAAAATAAAAAGCAAAAGGCGACCGGAAACAACATAAATTAAGGGGAAACAACATCTTTTAGGGGGAAGTAATGGACAAAAAAACAACTTCAAGATAACCCCAAAATCACGAACGAATGAACAGCGGAAAGAATTGAATTTTCTTAAGCAACATGAAAACACCGCAGCTCGTTTCTTGAGTTTTCAAAACAAGTTCATTTAAAAATTTATTTTACTGGAAAAATATCCATTTGTGCCTCACTTGGACCTTCAAGAACATCAACATTAACGAACGTTACTGCTCATTGGATAGAGGTAAATATTTCAGCAAGGACACTTAACTGACAATCTAGGTAACCACAATTTCTGAAATCTCTGTAGATTTTCGTCTATGAAACTGATATCTTTCCTGTAACTGGCTTACGCACTATAGTATTATTATTATTATTATTATCATTATTATTATTATTATTATTATTATATTATTATTATTATTATTATTATTATTATTATTATTACTGGAAAAGTAAATCCACAATTGTGTCTTTTGATCTATGTTGTTTAAAATATATAAAGCAGGAAGCTTTCGATGACAAGGATGGCCGTGCAGGTCATCGGAGGCTTTCTGCTTTATATACCTTAAATAACAAAATAAAACAGACATATAATTGTGGATATACTTTTCTTTGAATTATTATTATTATTATTATTATTATTATTATTATTATTATTATTATTATTATTATTATTACTTCAGTAAAAGAAACCTACTCACATAGAACAAGGACACCAAAGGGACACTGACTTAAAACCCAAGCTTCCAAAGAATGTTGGTTTCAACTTCACACCGCAGACCCCACACTGCAACAGTAACTGATCATGATGCAAAGCCATCGACCTAGGGGAGACGTGAACCCGCGTCATCTGAGTAGCATACACTACACTAACGACTATACCAGCGGATCAGATAGTGAAAAGAAGTAAGTACGTATAATATCACTTTCTATGTCTTCAAATCGAGTATTACTACAATGGAATACATCGAGATGGTGGAGACACGTGGAAGTGAAAGCACATGTGAGAGGTGATTGGCAAAACCTCACATCCCCAAACTAGAATATTTATAATGAGGTATCACGATGAATAGCCATAAGCGTCATCCTTATATCACTGTTTCATAATTTTTCAAGTTAACGAGACAATATCATGAAGGACTTTACAGTCCAGAGATTTAGAAAGTTATGTCTAACTAGAATGAAAAGTACTTGGATTTTTACAAAAAAATAAAAAAACAATAAAGAGGTTTTGTAGAAAATAAGATTAAATATATCTTTAAAGTTTCTTATATACATTTTTTCCTTATGTAAAAAGATCTCTTCGTCATTAATTCTTTTAAGTACATAGTAATCACAGGTAACGAAGCAGTTGTGTGCTAACAATTTGAGACCTGACTTCCCCGCTAGTTTCGTCGTTTAACGACTGTTTAATCATTCAAGAACTTCGAGTAACGTAAACAGAATTTTCTTCGAGGGTTATTTGTTAACATTCGGCAGTTGTTTCCCACCCACCAACAGCTCACCACTCACCTTACCACGACTCGTGTTTAATGGTAGAAACATTTGAGAAACTTTACAGAGACTATTGTTAAGGATCATATTCTCTCCTAACAATGGAAGGATAAGAATAGTCTACATTTCTGAACCACGGAGCGGCAGCGGTCGGCATGGTTCTCCGCCCTTTACCAGCTATTCCCAGCACTCTACATCTCTGGTCGGCATGAAGATCTATTATCGACGGGGAACTTCAGACTTTAAGACGTTTGATTACTTTGAGGTTGGTCTCATTTTTTGTTGGCACACATCAATTGAGTTGTTGAAGTAATTTTTCTTGACGTCCATATCATTAGACCCTTAAATTAAATCTCTTAACTTATTATATGTATTTTACTGCCATTATTGAATTGGTACAGATCTTTTTATACATTATCCTAGTGTATTAAATGACAGCATATTCTTATCAGGGTTTATTCCATAAAGATTGATTTAACCGCAGTTTAGTTGATAGGAGTTATGTAGTCGGAATCTGTGTTGATAGGTTTGTGTCTATATAAGTATGGTCTCGTTATATTTATGGTAGTAAAATTTTTTGGATAGGTTGTGAGAGATTCAAGACGAGGGGACATGGGGTCCAGTGCCATGGACACCGCATCTGGGTGGCATCATTAATTTTTCGATAGTAACATTATTGAGACAGTTGTGATTATAACAGTAAATCTGTTTAAATTTTTGCTTCTCTATTCATTGTCTCCTGGAGGTTTGTTTTGTGTATTTACTCCTGTTTTTCCAACTTCAACAGAAAGTAATTTTAGTTCGAAAAACGCCGCTACAGTGTTGAATGTTATTTCCCAGTATAATTTTGTATTTTTCTCTCTTGGCCAAGGACACTCGAATAGTTTTTTTTTTAATTGTCGAATGTGTTTGTTTTTTCGTCGTCTTTGAAGCAGGCAGCGAAATAAAAACATTAATTCCCTCGGGAAAGAATGCAAAATTTCACAGAAAAATCAACAACAAAAACGACTTTCATTCACTGATCCTGTTTCGAAAAAGTGGAATTGAAATGGTAAATGAATTTTATTTATAAAATTTTCATACGCCAGTACGGAATCATTTACATAAAATAAAATATTTGGGATTATATCTAAGTCATTTACTTAACGTTATCGTTCCCTGTCTCACCGTAAATTTATGAAATTCTTATGGCTAATGTCATATGTTTGTTTCAGCATTAATTATTCTGCAGATATGACAGGCAACGGGAAAATAATGAACTCTCTCTCGCTACTCTCTCTCTCTCTCTCTCTCTCTCTCTACATAGATTATAATTATTAGTATATATATATATAATATATTAGATATATATAATATAAATATATATATATAATATTATTAGTATATATATAATATTATATATATATATTATATCGTAATAAAAGGAGCCATAAAAAAACACCAAACACCTTTTATTAGATGGAATTCTGTTGTTACAGAACACCTTTACCAGTCATATATATATATATATATATATATATATATATATATATATATATATATATATATATATTATATATATATATATATATATCATACATACATATAATAATTTACTTGCACCGCAATTAAGAATGGAATGTTCGGGCAGGAATCCAGCGACGGGAACCAAAGCAATAAGGTGCGTAACAAGGGGGAGCCATTGACTTTGGAATCTCTTTGTATCCCCCGCAGTATTCTAGGGCCAGGAGCTAATTCCGCAAGGGGTGGGGGAAGGAGAGTTGTGGGGGCCGGGGGTGGGGGTGGGCGGTCGGGTAAGGTGAATTGGAATCCTTTATAAGAAGAAAGAGGCCCAAGAGAAGAATTCGGAGTCCTATCAGAGTCCTAGAGGCATAAGACGGTGAAGTTGGAAACCAACCAGGGAAATCCGCTGATTTCATCTCGAGAAAAATGCCAGCTACGCCATGCCATCTCCTCTGATACACTTGCACGCGCATATATATACGAGTACATGTACACAGACGCACGTATATATAACCTATATATATATATATATATATATTAATATATATAATATATATAATATAATATATTATATATATATATATATATATAGATAATAATACATACATTATTATATATAAATATAATACTATATATAATATATTATATAATAATATATATACAATATATATATATATATATATTTTTTTAAATTAATAATATTATATATATTATATATATATTATATTTTAATAATATAAAAACACTATAGAATGCTAAACAGTGAGTAAATGACTCATATAAAATCCCAATTATTTTATTCTATAATACCCAATTATTTTATTTAATATACATATATATATATATATATATATATATAATATATATATATATATATCTATATATATATATATAATATATATATATATGTATATGATATATCTATATATATATATATATATATATATATAGATATAGTATATATATATATATATATATATATATTGTATATGTATATAATAAACACTATAATGCTAAACAGTGAGTAAATGAACTCATATATTAATTCCCAAATTATTTTTATTTCTATTATTATATATATTATAATATATATATATATATATATATATATATATATATATATATATATATATATTATAATTATATATATTAATATATATATAATATATGTGTGTGGGGTGTGTGTGTGTTGTGTGGTGCTGTGTGGGTATATTATAATATATATATATTATATATAAAGATATATTATAATTATATAATACATATATATATATATGTGTGTGTGTGTGTGTGTGTGTGTGTGTGTTGTATATATATATATATTATATATATATATATATATATATATATATATATATATATATATATATAAATGTAGTGTGTGTGTGTACATTTGTAAGCATATAGGAAAATAGATATTAAATATAAGAATCATACATTTCCACTGGGTACATATTAACGCAAGGTATTCTTAAGTCCTAAAGCACAATATCTAATTAGATTTCAGAGTTCCAGAAAAACGAAAATCAACAATATTTTATCAATGTAAATTTGGAATTTGATCGGTGTTGATATAAACATTTTGGTTTTTTTGTATACTTGATAAATGTAAAGTGTATCTTGAAAAAAAAAAAAGTCTGCTAATTGCCATGGTTTGTAAGGTTCTGATTTCTGATATGTTAACAATTACCTTGAACTAATCCTTCATTGCTCCAACCAACAAGGCGTGATCCGATCTCCAGGGTAAACGGGTGCGTGCTAAAATCTACTATCAAACAGCGCGCTGTTTCACTTACATAAATTAAAATAAATAGGCTATATTTAACATGCAAATTATTTATTTTTTACATTTTAACTCTAATAAATAAATCTAAAATATCCTATCCTAAAATTCCTATATCTTTACCTGAACGTGAGACATCTTTTTTTAGACCTTTTTAGACTTTTCCATTGGGTGTTCCTACCCAAACTCCCCAACATCAACTAAGTACTTTGTAGGCTTACTCCCTGAGTAACAAAAATATCCTTTATTGTTTTAGCTTGATTTGTAACGTAACCTGTGTAAATGAACTGTGAGCATGATAACCATCAACATTAATTCATGACTAATCCAGAAATGAAGAAGAATATTACGTGACTTAGATGCTTCAACAATAGTCATATGTTTTGCACGACACAAGTATTTAATAGACAGATGACAAACATCATACAATGGATGCTGATCAGAGAGATTAATTTCCTATCTGGCTAATGGTGCCTGCATTTAACGGATTAAATATATAACTACTTGATTATATCAATGTTTAACATATATACATTTAATCAACAAGCAATATGATTTATTTCGTGTGCGTCTTTACAACAAACATCGAGTAATTATTATTATAATCTAGATGCCTGGCCGAAGTATTACATTTCAATCCCACTTAATGTTTTCAGGAATAGCAACAAGGTATGATCCGACCTGCAGTTTACACGGGGGGCACGCTAAAATCTACAGTCAAACAGAGCGTTGTTTTACCGACGAAAATTAAAATAAATACGCTATATTTCATTAGAAATAATTTTTCTGTACTGCTGAACATACACATTAGTTATTTCTATGTTTTCATTCTAATCAATAAATCTTAAGTATCCTCTCCTAAAATTCCTGTATCTTTAACTTAACTCTAAACACCTTTTCAGATCTTTTTCATAGACCTTTCCTAACACCCCCCCCCAAAGCCCAAACAAGAACAACAACAGCAAGAACAACAAGAATTACATAGTAGTTTCTAGGCGCACTACCCGAGTAAACGAAAATATTTGCGACTGGACACTGCAAGAAATAAAAGGAAAAACAAGTCTAAAACCCTGTACGACCAGGTTCCTTACCACGAAATTGAATTTAACTTTTATTAAGTATATTTGAATGTATTTATTCATGACTCTGGAGCCGTGTGAAAAAGTCCAACACAGAAACAAAGTAACGCTATCAGATATAAAAGCAATAGACCAATAGATATAAAGTATTAATAAAGGAGCTATTCATACTAAAATTCATATCACATCCCAAACCAACATAGCAAAAGGCCAATCATGTTTTGATTAACACTGACAAAAAAACTCCTGTGTTGATTATAAGAAAGCGCATTTGCATAAAACTGTACATTTCATCATGACTAAGCACAGCTTCAGCTTCCAAGAGCAGGAAAAGAGGGATAGTGTTAATGAACTTTAAACTTTTCTTGGGCTGTTCTTAGCCAACTTTCAAATAAAATTCCATCTTCGTTTGCATTTAGATTTCTACAGCAAGAGCTTTCCTTTCGCTTTTGACGAGGAATTGGTTAACCACAGATACATATTAATATTTGATTTAGTGTCTCTTAACTCCAAGTATCCGTAATAAACAATTCGGATTGATCCTGTCCAAATTACTGAAGGATTTATCATTGACAGAGGTACAGAGTTAATTCATCAACCTTGTATAAGTCAACGCTTTTATTTTCATATCATTTTTATTGTTTTACTAGTGTACTTAAAAAAAAAACAAGAATAGTCTTATTTGCCTTTAGTACTCAAGAGAATTAAGTGCCTTGCAATTTATGCATTATCTTTTCTCCCTCGGCACTCCAAGAACCTAGAAAATGCACGCTCATGTCAACAAATCATAGTCCCAAACGCTGAAAATTCCATCAACAATATCATCTCTCTCTCTCTCTCTCTCTCTCTCTCTCTCTCTCTCTCTCTCTCTCTCTCTCTCTCTCTCTCTCTCTCTCTCTCTCGCCTTGGAATAGTGTGTACAATGATTGTCCAACCCATAAGTAAGTCATGTAGTTATTTGCATGTGATGAGCTGAACTTTACAAGATATCAGTATCATCATAAATGAAAGATTAACGTTTTTTTTTCTTGTCTCAGAAATATTATTGTTTATAGATTACCTATATTTTATGAAAAATCAGTTTTTGCACACAGCTGGAACTTCAGCACTCCAAATTCTATTTGAATATACATTGATGAACGAAAAAACACGGAGAGAGAGAGAGAGAGAGAGAGAGAGAGAGAGAGAGAGAGAGAGAGAGAGAGAGAGAGAGAGCTGAATCAGCTTTCATTCAAAACCAGAAACTATATCACGTCGCTATTTATCGGTGGCGTTCGCATAATCCCCGAGGAAGGAGAAATAAACCGAAGAAAAAATGAACAGGTAGAGCCAAATCCCTTAAATTGAAATTGGGCCCCGGGACTGCTCTTTCATTTCCGAGTGCTGTTGGTGTTCGAGGAGACGACAGATTTCAGAAGTGGCTTCGTATTCACGTCAGAAATTCGCCAAATTAAGACAGAAATGAAAATTTTTGCTAAATGAACTCCCAGATTCCACTTTAGGGACTCAGCTTTTCAATTAGTTTATTTTACATAATATCACTGAAGGGACATAGCCATGTTGGGTTTGAGAGAGAGAGAGAGAGAGAGAGAGAGAGAGAGAGAGAGAGAGAGAGAGAGAGAAATATAATTTCCATCTCTCGTCTAGCCCTTACTCATTTACACCCTTCCATACACTCTGTTTTTAGTCATCATTGAGCCTTCGACGTTGCATTTTACTTGCAATATTTTTCTTATTTTGATATTGCAAGCCTTCTGTTCATATTTCCCTTATACATTATTCATCATTTGCTTTATTCGAATAGTGCACAATTTGGCTACACTCACCCTTTTTCAAGTTCGGTTATTGACACTTCTCTTTTCAGGGTGCGAGCGACGCAATATTATTTAATGATTAATTGTTTCTCACATGAACGTGAGGGTATTTGCTTTATTTTTTCTGGTACCGTAAAGGAATGTACCGTAAAAGAACGTACCGTAAAAGAACGTACCGTAAAAGAATGTAGCTGGAAGACTGAACTATGGAAAGAAAAGCAGTAATAAAATAAATGAGATTCTACTGTCCTTACCTATCTACCTGAAATACACAAAATAACAAAAATTAATGTATGATATATGAAAGACAGACATTCGAGAAAAGCAGGATATAATAACGGAAAGAAAGTATAATCTCAATTTAATTAAAACTAGCACTTACATAACGGAAATGCAATTGCAATCAATTCAAAGTGAAAGTTAATCTATTTTGCTGCATCTCCCTCCAGAGAGCCCGAGGACGCATTCAACATGAAAAGATGCAGGATGTGGTATTTGAAATAATTTAAACTAAAATATAGAGTAATTTCCGTAAAAATATTTCTGATGGGGAATTCCTAAATCAACTTGAATTTATTAGAATTCAAGGTGGTCTGTTAAAAGAGAATTGTGTAATTTGAATTTTGGTAACTCACGCAAGAACATCAAGGGTATGTAACTCTAATGTCAAAGTAGGTCAGGATACATTTGCGCCTTTCGCTTCAAATCCGAGAGAATGACGGAATAAAATTAGCAAACGGACTCAGGCGGACAATGTGAGGTACTTCTAATCCTGCCGACTTTAATATCTATCTATTTATCTATCTTTCTATCTATCTATCTATGATGATAAAATAAGAGTGGATCTTCCTTGTTCGTCCGGCCCAGGGGTAAGCGACACATGCCACATTCTCCTTCTTCATGGAAACCTGTTTGTCAGCCCCGTGGCAGATGAGGCAGGTAGGGGATTGGGAATATAGGGGCGACGTGACACTTCCACCATCCTCCTGTGAACCTGTTTGTCCGCCCCAGGAAGGATAAGGTAGGTAGGGGATCGCGAAAGGGGCAACCTGACACTTCCACCTTATTCCTGCAAACCTGTTTGTCCACCCCAAGCAAGGGGATCGGGAAAGAGGCGACGTGACACATCCACCATCCTCCTGCAAACCTGTTTGTCCGCCCCAGGCAAGGGGAACGGGAAAGAGGCGACGTGACACATCCACCATCCTCCTGCAAACCTGTTTCTCTACCACGGGCAGGGCGAGGTAGGTAGGGGATTGGGAATATAGGGGCGACGTGAGACTTACACCATCCTCCTGCAAACTTGTTTGTCCGCCCCAGGCAGGATTAGGTAGGTAGGGGATCGGGAAAGGGGCAACATGACACTTCCACCATCCTCTTGCAAACCTGTTTGTCCACCCCAGAAGGGTGAGGTAGGTAGGGGACTGGGAATATAGGTGCGACGTGACAATTCCACCATCCTCCTGCAAACCTTATCCTGCCCCAGGCAGGATAAGGTAGGTAGGGGACCAAGAAAGGGGAGACATGACACATCCACCATCCTCCTGCAAACCTGTTTGTCCGCCTCAGGCAAGGGGATCAGGCAAGGGGATCAGGAAAGGGGCAACGTGACACATCAACCATCCTCCTGCAAACCTGTTTGTCCGCCTCAGGCAAGGGGATCAATAAAGGGGCAACGTGACACTTCCACCATCCTCCTGCAAACCTGCTTGTCTGGCACGAGGGGGAGGTGGGGGGGACAGGGTAGGTAGGAGGATCGGCATGGTAGAGGACTCATAATGGGCAGCACCGGGTTCCAGTGCAGCTTAGCGCGTGAGTATAAATACACGTTATATCTCTTCATATTATATTATGGTAATATATGTGTATGTCCAGAGTTTTTGAGGCCGCTAGGTCCTTCAGCATCATACGAACTAAAACACTTAACATCTCTCTCTCTCTCTCTCTCTCTCTCTTTTATTTTCTTTCAAAGGAACTCAATTACTAAAGGCCTTATGATAGAAGGTCATCTCCCATCATCCTAGTTGCTCGTTGGACGAGTGGATTTCGCGCTCGGCTACCAGTCTGGTGGTCCGAAGTTCGATTCCCTGCTCGGCCAACGCGGAACCAGAGAAATATATTTCTGGCTATAGAAATTCATTTCTCGATATAATGTGACTCGGATCCCATAATAAGCTCTATGTCCCGTTGCTAGGTAACCAATTGGATCCTAGCTACGTATAAATATCTAATCCTTCGGGCTAGCCCTAGGAGAGCTGTTAATCAGCTCAGTGGTTTGGTAAAACTAAGATATACTTAATCTCCAATCGCCCTGGTGTTGGTACTGTCCTGGGAATGATCATTTCCATATTTTCTAGATCTCCCATTTCTTAGATATTTTTTCTTTTACTTTAGTTTGAAATCATTGAATATATGAAATTGACGTTTCGTATATCGAACGTTTTCTGCTATGCAAAAGAGAGAATGTTACCCTCGTGCTGAAATATTTAGAGAACACTGCCACTAGATCATAATAAATGGCATTGAGAAATATGATCAATGTTTACCGTTTTCTTTGGCTTTATTTTTCTGATATACTTGCCATAGAAGAAACCAGCAATGTGGAATGGATATGAAAATGAACATTCCTAGTTACTTGGGGAATGTCATGACAAGAGATGACAAAAAGATTATTCTTTAAATATGTGCGTATACAATGATTCCGGATATTAAGTAATTTCACAGTTATTTGGCAGAAAAAAATCAAAGTCGCAAAAATAAATAAATAAGAAGCAGGTGCGCTCTTAAGGTCTATTTCGGTTAAACAGTACATTTCTCAAAATGAATGCTTTAACCATTCATAAAAACAAAGGAATTATGAATGAGGAGGTGAATGATATTGTTAAAAGCAAATATGTGATTAAAATTCAACGAACTGTAGTTTCTCTATGACACAGGAACGTCTCAAACGTTAAAGCACATGAGTCTACGAAGGCAGTTATAAAAGTAAATAGACAAATCAGAGCTACTATTTTTTTCATTCATGCTTTCTATGGCAACGTAAATAGAAACACGAGAGACGGTTAATGAGAACTAAGTGCTACAACAACGGTAACACACACAAACACACACACACAACGAGTAAAAAATGCGCCGAGGTTTCTTCAAGTTTTCGGTACAGCGTATTATGTTGTATGAGTCGCTGCCCATGAAACTTTCAACCACCGCCCGGTGGTGACCTATCTGATATCGTTGCCAGGCCCACGGTCATAACTAACTTTAACCTTAAATAAAATAAATAAATACATTTATAAAATAATACTGAGGCTAGAGTGCTACAATTTCGTATGTTTGATGATGGAAAGGTGGATGATCAACATACCAATTTGCAACCCTCTAGCCTCAGTAGATTTTCAGATCTGAGGGGACAGAAAAAAAGTCCGGACGGACAGACAAAGCCATCTCAATAGTTTTCTTGTACAGAAAACCGAAAAGAACAGCAAAGCCTTTCCTATCTTTTAAAGTGCGTCCAAGCTGCAGTTAAAAAAAAAAAACATGTCATGAACTCTCTTTGCAAAACTCATCGTACACGTGTTGCAGACAAAATTGAATACAAGTCGAAGTCTTAATGGCAGGCCTAAACGGTGGCTTCGTACAATTATCCATCATTTGCCAAAGTTTCGTCTGCATCACGATCGATGACTTCGTATTCAAACCTGTTCGTGACATGTATGCAGTAAGTAGCCAAAGTTCGTTTATAACTTATAAGTGTTGTGTTTCTCACAATATTTACACTTTTCCACAATATTTTCAAAGATGAAAAGTTCTAATTACCGATAAAGTGTTAATCGGTGGAATTAGAGTTTGACGTTTTTTTTCCATAAATTTGAAAGCTCTAATTGCAAGGAATTTCATTGTTTTTCGCTTAGGTTAAGCTGGTGAAATTATATAGTTTTGTCTCACTATTCTTTGCATTTAACTTACCACCATTACTCTGAGTATTTATAGTTTTGTTTCACTATTCCTTTGAATTTGACTAACCACTATTACTTAGGGTATTTATAATTTTTCAAAGAAGTAATTCTTTTCTCCACGTTTTGCATTCCATTTTCCGGGCGGTAGGAACGCTACACAGGAATATCGTATTTCAGTCCAATTCATCAAGTTTGTAATCAAGTTCCGAATGGCTTCATTATAGTATCTAACCGATACTATATGAAGCCTTGTCTACTCAGCTTGAAGGAAAAGGAGTTTTAGTTTTCTGAAGAGAAAACTATTCTGCCGGCTTTGTCTATCCGTCCGAAAATTGTTCTGTGCATACTTTTTTCTGTCTGCCCTCAGATCTTAAAGTCTACTGAGGCTAGAGGGCTGCAAAATAATATCTAACCGATCACTTTAATGAAGCCTTGTCTACTCAGCTTGAAAGAAAAAGGAGTTTTAGTTTTTTGAGGAGATAAAACTATTGGACCGGCTTTGTCTGTCGGTCCGAACTTTTTCTGTCCGCCCTCAGCTCTTAAAGTCTACTGAGGCTAGAGGGCTGCAAAACTAACCTTCGAAAAACTTGGAATCATTTCTAAACGCCTGTATTCGCTAAACCTTCACGTCCCCCACCCCCCAGAGGCAAAGAAATTGACATATCCATTTCAATTCGATATTGTGCATGTGGATATAACATTAGTTGTTATACACAGATAGAATGTCACAGACAATCAATATAATTTGCATATGCATCTCTC
>NC_061110.1:16985717-16998410 GCF_015104395.2 Macrobrachium nipponense | reverse complement strand
AAGATAATTGTACGAAGCATTTGTTAGGACTGCCATTAAGACTTTGACTTGTATTCAATTTGTCTGCAACACGTGAACGATAAGTGGGCAACAAGAGTTTATGATATGTTTTACTGCAGCTTGGAGGCACTTTCAAAGATAGGAAAGGCTTTGTTGTTCTTTTCGGTTTTCTGTACAAGAAAACTATTGAGATGGCTTTGTGTGTCCATCCGGAATTTTTTTACTGTCCCCCCTCAGATCTGAAAATCTAGTGAGAGTAGAGGGCTGCAAATTGGTATATTGATCTCCTCCTTTCAATCCTCAAACATACGAAATTGCAGCCCTCTAGCCTCAGTATTTTTTTATATTTATTTATTTATTTATTTCATTTAAGGTTAAAGTTAGTTATGACCGTGGGCCTGGCAGCGATATCAGATAGGTCACCATCAGGAGGTGGCTGAAAGTTTCATGGGCAGCGACTCTTACAACATGATACGCTGTACAGAAGACTCGAAGAAAAATAAAGCTTAAGCAAACAATAAACAGTGATTATATTTCTCAGTGCCATTTATTATGATCCAGTGGCAGTGTTATCTAAATATTTCAGCACGAGGGCAACATTCTATTATATTTTGCATGGTAGAAAACGTTCGATATCCTTAACGTCAATTTTATATATTCAATGATTTCAAACTAAAGTAAAAGAAAAAAAATATAAAAAATGGGAGATCGAAAAAATATGGAAATGATCATTCCCAGGACAGTACCAACACCAGGGTGAAAGGAGGATTAAGAATATCTCAGTTTTACCAGACCACTAAGCTAATTAACAGCTCTCCTGAGGCTGGCCCGAAGGATTAGATATTTTTACGTACCTAGGATCCAATTGGTTACCTAGCAAGGGACATACAGCTTATTGTAGGATCCGAACCACATTATTTCGAGAAATGAATTTCTATCACCAGAAATAAATTCCTATGGTTCGGCGTTGGCCGAGCCGAGAATCGAACTTTGGACCACCAGACTGGTAGCGAAGCGCGAAATCCGCTGGTCCAACGAGGAACTAGGATGATGGGAGATGACCTACTATCATATAGCCTTTAGTAATTAGGGTCGTTGAGCCAACTAGTGCAATTATCACGCTTTGAAAGAAGAGAGAGAGAGAGAGAGAGAGAGAGAGAGAGAGAGAGAGAGCGTTAAGTGTTTTAGTTCCAGTTCTGGGTTATATTCTTCATGACAATTTAGTAATTGAGGTCGTAGAGCCAATTATGACGCTTTAAAAGAAAATAAAAGAAGAGAGAGAGAGAGAGAGAGAGAGAGAGAGAGAGAGAGAGAGAGAGAGAGAGAGAGAGAGAGAGAGAGAGAGAGACGTTAAGTGTTTTAGTTCGTATAATACTGAAGGACCTAGCGACCTCAAGAGATCTGGAAATATACTTTATATTACCATAAAATAATACGAAGAGATATAACGTGTATTTATACTTAAACGAGCATCGATGGCTGCTCTGGAACCCGGCGCTGCCCATCACGTCCTCTCTACCATCCCGCCCCTACACATGCCAGAAAGCAGATTTGCAGGAGGAAGGTGGAAGTGTCACGTCGCCTCTACATTCCCGATTCCCAACCTACCTCACCCCTCCTGGGGTGGACAAACAGGTTTGCAGGAGGATTTTGGATGTGTCATGTCGCCCCCATATTCCCGATCCCCTACCTAACTAACCCCCGCACAGGGCGGACAAACAGGTTTCCAGGAGTATGGTTAATGTTTCATGTCACCCCTACAATCCCGATACCCTACCTGTATCACCCCACCCGGGGTGAACAAACAGGTTTCCAGGAAGAGGGTGAATGTGGCATGTGTCGCTTAACCCCTGGGGCGGACATACAAGGAAGATTCACTCGGATTTCATTATCATAGATAGATAGATAGATAAATAGATAGATAGACAGATAGATGTTAAAGTCGGCAAGATTAGAAGTACCTCACATTGTCCACCTGAGTCTGTATGCTAATTTGATTTCGTCATTCTCTCGGATTTGAAGCGAAATGCGCAAATGTATCCTGACCTACTTTGATTAGAGTTACATTTCCTTGTTGTTCTCGCATGAGTTGCCAAAATTCAAATTAAAACATTCACTTTCAACAAACCATCTTCATATATTCTGCTTTAGTCACTTGAATTCCAATGAATTCAAGTAGATTTAGGAATTCCCCCTCAGAAATATTTTTACGTAAATTACTCTATATTTTAGTTTAAATTATTTCAAATAGCAAATCCTGCATCTTTTCATGTTGAATGCGTCCTCGGGATCTCTGGAGGGAGATGCAGTAAAATAGATTAACTTTCACTCTGCGTTGATTACAATTGCATTTCCGTTATGTAAGTGCTAGCTTTGATTAAATTGAGATTATACTTTCTTTCCGTTATTATATCCTGCTTTTCTCGAATGTCTGTCTTTCATATATCATACATTAATTTATGCTATTTTGTGTATTTCAGATAGATAGGTAAGGACGGTAGAATCCCATCTATTTTATTACTGCTTTTCTTTCCATAGTTCAGCCTTCCAGCTACATTCTTTTACGGTACGTTCTTTTACGGTACATTCCTTTACGGTACCAGAAAAAATAAAGCAAATACCCTCACGTTTATGGGAGAAACAATTAATCATTAAATAATATTGCGTCGCTCGAAGCCTGAAACGAGAAGTGTCAATAACCGAACTTGAAAAATGATGAGTGTAGACAAATTGTGCACTATTCGAATAAAGCAAATGATTAATAATGTATAAGGGAAATATGAACAGAAGGCTTGCAATATCAAAACAAGAAAAATATTGCAAGTAAAATGCAACGTTGAAGGCTAAATATTGACTAAAAACAGAATGTATGGAAGGGTTTAAAGGAATAAGGGCCAGATGAGAGACAGAATGAAATTATATTTCTCTCTCTCTCTCTCTCTCTCTCTCTCTCTCTCTCTCTCTCTCTCTCCCCCCCTCTCTCTCTCTCTCTCTCTCTCTCTCTCTCTCTCTCTCTCTCTCTCTCTCAAACCCAACATGGCTATGTCCCTTCAGTGATATTATGTAAAATAAACTATTTGAAAAGCTGAGTCCCTAAAGTGGATTCTGGGAGTTCATTTAGCACAAATTTTCATTTCTGTCTTAATTTGGCGAATTTCTGATGTGAATACGAAGCCACTTCTGAAATCTGTCGTCTTCTCGAACACCAACAGCACTCGGAAATGAAAGAGCAGTCCCGGGGCTCAGTTTCAATTTAAGGGATTTGGCCCGACGTGTTCTTTTTTTCTTCGGTTTATTTCTCTTTCCTCGGGGATTATGCGATCGCCTCCGGTAAACCGCGACGTGATATAGTTTCTGGTTTTGAATGAAAGCTGATTCAGCTCTCTCTCTCTCTCTCTCTCTCTCTCTCTCTCTCTCTCTCTCTCTCTCTCTCTCTCTCTCTCTCCGTGTTTTTTCTTTCATCAAAGTATATTCAAATAGAATTTGGAGTGCTGAAATTCCAGTTGTGTGCGAAAACTGATTTCTTATAAAATATATGTAATCCATAAACATCAATATTTCTGAGATAAGAAAAAAACTTTTATCTTTCATTTATGATGATACTGATATCTTGTAAAGTTCAGCTCATCACATGTAAATAACTACATGACTTACCTATGGGTTGGACAATCATTGTACACACTATTCCAAGGCAAGAGAGAGAGAGAGAGAGAGAGAGAGAGAGAGAGAGAGAGAGAGAGAGAGATGATATTGTTGATGGAATTTTCAGCGTTTGGGACTATGATCCGTTGACATGAACGTGCGTTTTCTTGATTCTTGGAGTGTCGAGGGAGAAAAGATGATGCATATATTGCAAGGCACATAATTCTCTTGAGTACTAAAGGCAAATAAGACTATTCTTCCATTTTTTTCAAGTACACTGGTAAAACAATAAAAATGATATGAAAGTTAAAGCATTGACTTATACAAGGCTGATGAATTAACTCTGTACCTCTGTCAATGATAAATCTTTCAGTAGTTTGGACAGGATCAATCCGAATTGTTTATTACGGATACCTGGAGTTAGAGACACTAAATTAAATATTAATATGTATCTGTAGTTGACCAATGGTATTTGGTTGGCATTCCTCGTCAAAAGCGAAAGGAAAGCTCTTGCTGTAGAAATCTAAATGCAAACGAAGATAGAATTTTATTTGAAGGTTCGCTAAGAACAGCCCATGAAAAGTATAAAGTTCATTAACATTATCCCTCTTTTCCTGCTCTTGAAAGCTGAAGCTGTGCTTAGTTATGAAGAAATGTACAGTTTTATGCAAATGCGCTTTCTTATAATCAACACAGGAGGTTTTTATTTTATCAGTGTGTTAATCAAAACATGATTGGCCTTTTGCTATGTCGGTTTGGGATGTGATATGATTTTTAGTATGGAATGCTCCTTTATTAATACTTTATATATGTTTCTTTATTGATTTTATATCTGATAGCGTTACTTTGTTTCTGTGTTGGACTTTTTCACACGGCTCCAGAGTCATGAATAAATGAATTCAAATCTATTTCATAAAAGTTTCTTTAATTTCGTGGTTTGGAACCTGGTCGTACAGAGTTTTAGACTTGTTTTTCGTTTTATTCCTTGCAAAGTGACCAGTCGCAAATATTTTCGTTTTCTCGGGTAGTAAGCCCAGAAACTACTTTGTTATTCTTGTTGTTGTTCTTGCTGTTGTTGTTCTTGTTTGGGGGAGGGGGGCAGTAAGAAGAGGTCTATGGAAAAGCCTTAAAAGATCTGAAAAAGGTGTTTAGAGTTAAGTTAAAGATACAGAAAATTTAGGAGGATACTTAAGATTTATTTATTAGAATGAAAATATAAAAAACAAATAATTTGCATGTTCAACAGTACAGAAAAATAATTTCTAATGAAATATAGAGTATTTATTTTAATTTTCGTCGGTAAAATAACGCTCTGTTTGACAGTAGATTTGAGCGTGCTCCCCGAATAAGGTGGAGGTCGGATATCACCTTGTTCGTATTCCTGAAAAGTTGAAGTCGGATGGAAATATAATACTTCGGCCAGGCATCTACTATGAGATTCAGGGTCTCTGTAACACGGTTTTTTGGACTTTGCTCCTTGTCAAAGCATCGGATGTAGCTGAAAGTTGACATATGTATATTTTACAACCACACACAAATTTTGTCAGCATTATCAATAACCTAAACCCAATAGTTCTAATTTTTATAGAGTAAAAATTATCTAGCCGACGCCATGGCCAATGATTACGAGCCAAGAGTCGAAAAGCATTCATTACGTAAGCAAGGTAAACATCTTTTGACGAAATGTTGCCCCCCTCCTATCGACCAGACAGAAACTCCATCAGCTCTGAAACCCCAAAGACTTTATGAATAGTGGAACGATACATAGATGTAGGTGGGGTATCAGTGCTGGCGTAGTAATACTACTGTAGCAGTAGTGCCGCAACAGTGTAGCAGTAATATACATGAATTAAACGTTTAGGCCAACTGCTGGGATCCTTGAGGATCATTTAGCACTTCTTATAACTACCTGAGAAATTAGTTTTTATAGCCAGAATTTAAATTTTCTAATCCAACAATGCCCATGGTAGCCTTGAGTGTTATCCTGAATTATAATGAGGCGAAAGTGGGTGGAGCCTAATGAAGTCATCATTCTGACGATAATTATTGGTGAAGGTTTAAAGCCAATTTACGGTAGGGCTATTTTTTTTTCCGTAAATAGGTTGATAGCCAATAAATAAAAATTGCTTGACATTGGATATAGCAGTTATCAACTCAAGCTTGTCTACTATGTTGTTTGAAGATTACCAACTATTCCCTACATCTTCTCAATCTGATTGCGACCTATAAAGTAGACTGTAATTTCTTAGGAAACCTATTTTGGGAGTTAGACTAATAATCGAAGTGTTTTTGTATTTATTAACATATTTTGTTGGTTTGTTCATTATGACAATTATCAGTGGAGAGGTTCCAGAGTACATAAAGGTGTACTGCTTTGCTTGTATTTAAATTTGTATGTCATTGTTGCCAGAGGTTTAGCCTTCGTTATGAGCCAATCATCCATTTCGAGAAAGAGGAAAAAAAGATGCGCATAGTTACACAACGAGCGCGTTTGAAACCTTTTCTCTGAGTAAGTTGGCCCGTATTAAAAAAAAGTCACTTTTACATTATAAGTACCAAATTTATTCAACCTACGTAATGCAGAATACAGTCAAAATTTATGTGTAGATATAATATGTATTCTGAATAAGCGTTATATTTATGAAATGCATAGATAAAAAGTTATTGCGAAAAAACCGTGTTACAGAGGCCCTGAATCTCATAGTAGATTATAACAATAATTATTCGATGTTTGTTGTAAAGACGCACACGAAATAAATCATATTGCTTGTTGATTAAATGTATATATGTTAAACATTGATATAATCAAGTAGTTATATATTTAATCCGTTAAATGCAGGCACCATTAGCAAGATAGGAAATTAATATCTCTGATCAGCATCCATTGTACGATGTTTGTCATCTGTCTATTAAATACTTGTATCGTGCAAAACATATGATTATTGTAGACGCATCTAAGTCACGTAATATTCCTCTTCATTTCTGGATTAGTCATGAATTAATGTTGATGGTTATCATGCTCACAGTGCATTTACACAGGTTACGTTAAAAATCAAGCTAAAACAACAAAGGATATTTTTGTTACTCGGGGAGTATCCCTATAAAGTACTTTGTTGTTGTTGGGGAGTTTGGGTAGGAACACCCAATGGAAAAGTCTAAAAAGGTCTAAAAAAAGATCTCACGTTCAGGTAAAGATACAGGAATTTTAGGATAGGATATTTTAGATTTATTTATTGGAGTTAAAATGTAAAAAATTAATAATTTGCATGTTAAATATAGCCTATTTACCCTGGAGATCGGATCAAGCCTTGTTGGTTGGAGCAATGAAGGATTAGTTCAAGGTAATCGTTAACATATCAGAAATCAGAACCTTACAAGCCATGGCAATTAGCAGACTTTTTTTTATTTTTTCAAGATAATACACTTTACATTTATCATATATACAAAATAACCAAAATGTTTATATCAACACTGATAAAATTTCAAATTTACATTGATAAAATATTGTTGATTTTCGTTGTTCTGGAACTCGGAAATCTAATTAGATATTGAGCTTTAGGACTTAATAATACCTTGCGTTAATATTATGTACCCAGTGGAAATGTATGATTCTTATATTTAATATCTATTTTCCTATATGCTAACAAATGTACACACACACACTCACATACATTTATATATATATATATATATATATATATATATATATAAATATATATATATATATATAATATATTATATATATATATATATATATATAGAGAGAGAGAGAGAGAGAGAGAGAGAGAGAGAGAGAGAGAGAGATCTTCATGCCGACCAGAGATGTAGAGTGCTGGGAATATCTGGTAAAGGGCGGAGAAACATGCCGACCGCTGCCACTCCGTGGTTCAGAAATGTAGACTATTCTTATCCTTCCATTGTTAGCAGAGAATGTGATCCATAACAAGGTGGGAAACAAGTAACTGCCGAATGTTAACAAATAAACCTCGAAGAAAATTCTGTTTACGTTACTCGAAGTTCTTGAATGATTAAACAGTCGTTAAACGACGAAACTAGCGGGGAAGTTGGGTCTCAAATTGTTAGCACACAACTGCTTCGTTACCAATGATTACTATGTACTTAAAAGAATTAATGACGAAGAGATCTTTTTACGTAAGGAAAAAATATATATAACAATCTTTTAAGATATATTATATCTTATTTTCTACACAACTTTTTTTTTATTGTTTTTCTTTTTATTTTTTGAACTCATGGTAAAAATCCACGTCTTTTAATTATAGTTAGACATAACTTTCTAAATCTCTGGACTGTAAAGTCCTTCATAATATTGTCTCGCTAACTTGAAAAATTATGAAACAGTGATATTAGGATGACGTTTATGGCTATTCATTGCGATACCTCGCTATAAATATTCTAGTTTGGGGATGTGAGGTTCTGCCAATCATATTTTCCATGTGCTTTCACTTCCACGTGTCTCTACCGTCTCGGTGTATTCCGCTGTAGTAATACACCATTTGAAGACATAGAAAGTGATATTATACTTACTTCTTATCACTATCTGATCCGCTGGTATAGTGGTTAGTGTAGTGTATGCCACTCCCTTAGGTCGAAGATAAATAACTGGCTCTGCATCATGATCAGTTACTGTTGCAGTGTGGGGTCTGTGGTGTGAAGTTAAAACCAACATGCTTTGGAAGCTTGGGTTTTAAGTCAGTGGCCCCTTTGGTGTGCTTGTTCTATGTGAACAGGTTACTTCTACTGAAGTAATAAGTGGAACGAGCACCAACCTGAGGGAGTGATAGAAAACGACCAGGCAAAGATCCTCTGGGACTATGGTATCAGAATAGATAGGGTGATACGTGCAAATAGACCAGACGTGACGTTGATTGACAAAGTCAAGAAGAAAGTATCAATCATTGATGTCGCAATACCATGGGACACCAGAGTTGAAGAGAAAGAGAGAAAAAAATGGATAAGTATCAAGATCTGAAAATAGAAATAAGAAGGATATGGGATATGCCAGTGGAAATTGTACCCATAATCATAGGAGCACTAGCACGGATCCCAAGATCCCTGGAAAGGAATCTAGAAAAACTAGAGGCTGAAGTAGCTCCAAGACTCATGCAGAAGAGTGTGATCCTAGAAACGGCGCACATAGTAAGAAAAGTGATGGACTCCTAAGGAGGCAGGATGTAACCCGGAACCCCACACTATAAATACCACCCAGTCGAATTGGAGGACTGTGATAGAGCAAAAAATAATAATAATAATAATAATAATAATAATAATAATAATAATAATAATAATAATAATAATAATAATAATAATAATGATAATAATTGTGTCCGGGGACATCAGGATGGAGTTTGGAATAGAAAAATGCGCCTTAGTCAACATACAAAAATGCAAATTAACGAGAACTGAAGGGATAAAGCTACCAGATGGGAGCAACATCAAACACATAGATGAGACTGGATAAAAACACCTGGGAATAATGGAAGGAAGGGATATAAAACACCAAGACATGAAGGACACGATCAGGAAAGAATATATGCAGAGACTCAAGGCGATATTCAAGTCAAAACTCAACGCCGGAAATATGATAAAAGCCATAAACACATGGGCAGTGCCAGTAATCAGAAACAGCGCAGGAATAGCGGAATGGACGAAGGCAGAACTTCGCAGCATAGATCAGAAAACCAGGAAACATATGACAGTACACAAAGCACTACACCCAAGAGCAAATACGGACAGACTATACATAACACGAAAGGAAGGAGAGAGAGGACTACTAAGTATAGAGGATTGCGTCAACATCGAGAACAGAGCACTGGGGCAATATCTGAAAACCAGTGAAGACGAGTGGCTAAAAAGTGCATGGGAAGAAGGACTAATAAAATTAGACGAAGACCCAGAAATATACAGAGACAGGAGAATGACAAACAGAACAGAGGACTGGCACAACAAACCAATGCACGGACAATACATGAGACAGACTAAAGAACTAGCCAGCGAATACCCAGCACTTGCACAGAACCAGTACAAAAAGAGGTATGATTCAGTGGCAAAAGCCCTCCACTGGAGCCTGTGCAAGAAACATCAGCTACCTTGCAGTGAAAAGTGGTACAATCACCAACCTGAGGAAGTGATAGAAAACGATCAGGCAAAGATCCTCTGGGACTATGGTATCAGAATAGATAGGGTGATACGTGCAAATAGACCAGACGTGACGTTGATTGACAAAGTCAAGAAGAAAGTATCACTCATTGATGTCGCAATACCATGGGACACCAGAGTTGAAGAGAAAGAGAGGGAAAAAATGGATAAGTATCAAGATCTGAAAATAGAAATAAGAAGGATATGGGGTATGCCAGTTGTTACGGCTTAAGGTTCGATATGAAATAATAAAAAAAAAAAAAAATTCAACACCAACAGTTGAAACTGGGGATACGTATATAGAAAGAAACACTAACACAACAAAGGTTTATTTACAAGCTCACTAACAAATGCAGAATGGTATCTCCTATTTACATAAAAAGATAGAATCTTTCACTGCATGAACTGGGGGAACAGTGAGGCAATTCAAATACTTGCTAGTCAATTTGGCAATTCGAAGAGATGGCTTCTCAAAAGGAAAACGGTGATTGCAGACGTCCTGTTGACTCCGTATTGCAGAAAATAGTCTACTTGTAAGGCAGGAACTCCCCAAAACCTCTAGCAGGACCTTTTCTTCTCTGAAGTCTGCTCAACGTTGAGATAACACGGTCGTGCACTCCTGAAGACGACTAGACCAGTATCCAACCAACTCCCGAGCAACTTTTTTTTTTCTTATTCTTCGTCGGTTCCTTCGTCTCTAGTCTCTCTCTGACGATCACTGCTGCTGATCTCTCACTGTTAATCTGATCTGTGGCTCTTACTGAGGATATCTCTCTGTGACTAACTGGTGTCTCTCTTTTACGATCTCTGCTTTCTCCTGCTAGGACCGTCTTTTTTATATGGCACTCTGGGGGCGGAGCCTACGGCGAACTTCACAGACTCCAGGGATTTTTAGAACTTCTTAGATGAATCTAGACGAGGTATTGCATCAGAAATCACGGCGTTTCTCACGTCCCGACGAGTTCCACAACACTCCTGCCAATTCTAGAACCATCATGATAATAGGCACCTCCAACACAATGTGCTAACGCCTCCTTGCTGCTGAACTTCTCGAAAATGCGTTCTCCTTCCCTTTATCTTTCTTTGCTAGGAAGCAATTACCATCACACCAGTGGAAGTTGTACCCATAATCATAGGAGCACTAGGCACGATCCCAAGATCCCTGAAAAGGAATCTAGGACTCATGCAGAAGAGTGTGATCCTAAAAAATGGCGCACATAGTAAGAAATGTGATGGACTCCTAAGGAGGCAGGATGCAACCCGGAACCCCACACTAAAAATACCACCCAGTCGAATTGGAGGATTGTGATAGACCAAAAAAAAAAAAATATATATATAATAATAATGATAATAATAATAATTCAAAGAAAATTCATAATCCTATGAGTCAATAGAATGGAAAAGCAGATCCACAATTATATGTCTGTTTGCTTTTGTTATTTAAGGTATATAAAGCAGAAAGCTTTCGATGACCTGCACGGCCATCCTTGTCATCGAAAGTTTCCTGCTTTATATATTTTAAATAACATTGATCAAAAGACACAGTTGTGGATTTACTTTTCCAGTAATAATAATAATAATAATAATAATAATAATAATAATAATAATAATAATAATAATAATAATAATAATAATAAAAGTGATGGACTCCTAAGGAGCCAGGATGCAACCCGGAACCCCACACTATAAATACCACCCAGTCGAATTGGAGGATTGTGATAGAGCAAAAAAAAAATGATAATAATAATGATAATAATAATAATTCAAAGAAAATTCATAATCCTATGAGTCAATAGAATGGAAAAGCAGATCCACAATTATATGTCTGTTTGCTTTTGTTATTTAAGGTATATATAGCAGAAAGCTTTCGATGACCTGCACGGCCATCCTTGTCATCGAAAGCTTCCTGCTTTATATATTTTAAATAACATTGATCAAAAGACACAGTTGTGGATTTACTTTTCCAGTAATAATAATAATAATAATAATAATAATAATAATAATAATAATAATAATAATAATACTATAGTGCGTAAGCCAGTTACAGAAAAGATATCAGATTCATCGACAAAAACCTATTGAGACTGTGGTTACCCATATTGTCAGTTAAGTGTCTTTGCTGAAATATTTAATTCTATTCCGTGAGCAGTAACTTTCATTAATGTTGATGTTATTCTTGAAGTCCAAGTGAGGCACAAATGGATATTTTTCCAGTAAAATAAATTTGTAAATGAACTTGTTTTGAAAACGCAAGAAACGAGCTGCGGTGTTTTCATGTTGCTTCAGAAAATTCAATTCGTTCCGCGGTTCATTCGTTCGTGATCTTGGTGTTGTCTTGAAGTTGTTTTTCTGTCCATTATTTCTCCCTAAAAGATGTTGTTTCCCCTTAATTTATGTTGTTTCCATTCGCCTTTTGCTTTTTATTTTGATCAACGCTCGTTCTTCTGCTTATTCTTTTTTTATGCTCCCTATTTTTGGATCGCCATTTTTATATTTTCTTCTGTTCTTTGTCAGTGTCTTCGTCACTTTTAATTAGTTTTTCGGTGAAAGAAGCCAATTATTTAATTTGAAATGTTTATGAAATAAAAAAAAATTCAGAATATGCTTTGTTTTCTACAGACAACATTAACCGCCTGAAAAAAGAAGAGTAACAAAAGTTTTTGTTTGATAAATCCTTGGCTGATTCATAAACTATCAAGTTCATCGCCTCACCATTAATGAAAATGAATAACTTTTAAATAAATAGAGAGTTTTCATTAAAACTCTTATCGATTTATGACAGCTTAATACTGAATGTGTTAGAGCCATGCAAATCGGGTAAAATAAAAAATAGAAAAAATATTTTGGAAAATAGACTATAATACTTTAATCATTAGAACGTCCGATTAAAAAGAG
>NC_061110.1:16975717-16978217 GCF_015104395.2 Macrobrachium nipponense | reverse complement strand
TTTCTGTAAAAAGAAAATATTAAGATGGCTATACTATGTTTGTCAGTCCGCACTTTTCTGTCCACCTACAGATCTTATTAAAAACTACTGAGTCAGGAGGGCTACAAAATGGTATGTTGATCATCCACCCTCCAATCATCAAACATAGCAAATTGCAGCCTTCTAGCCTTAGTATAGTTATTATTTTACATAAGATTAAAGTTAGCTATAATCCTGCGTCTGGCAACGCTATAGGACAGGCCACCAACGGGCCGTGGCTGGAAGCTTCATGGTTCACGGCTCATTCAGCATTATACGCTCTACAGAAAACTCGATTGCGCTGAAGCATTTATTACTTGTTTATTACTTTCATAGTTTCTCGTGAGAGAGATTTTAAGAATAAGAATTAGAATTAAATATATTTCGTGGCTATTCTGATTCCTATCTTAAGTTTTTTGTTTCTCGCGTCCACAGGTGAACTTTGATAAGATGGTTTTTTGTAAAAGAAGGTAATTCCTAACGATCGACCCAGGACTTCGTGAGATTTAGGTAGAATTTCATGGTTTACACTGACATTTTGCTTTTTTCACAGTGTAAAAAACTCATAAATCAGTTTTTCTTGTTGCCGAGTCTACGTTTGCATCAAATAGTGTCGATGGTTGTTCCACAGAAAAGTAATAGAAATTAGTAAAAATATAGACATATAATAGAAAAATGGATTAATAAAGGCAGGAAAATTATAAAAAGAATTAATGAAGATTGAAAAAAAATCAAAATTAAAATGAATGAAGTTAGAAAAAAGATAAAAAAAGGTGGTGGATAAGACTAGAAGAAAAATAATAATCAATGAATTAATAAATGCACAAAAACAATAAAAAAATAAGATAGGCATATAATGAGGAAAAGGATTAATATAGGTAGAAAAAGGCTATAAAAACGATTAATGAAGAGAGAAAAAACATAAAAAAACAGAATGAATGAAGTTTAAAAAAATATTAAAAACAAAGAGGTGGTTGCTTAAGACTGGTAAAAAAATAATGATAAATGCAATAATAAATAAAAAAAAACAATAAAAAATAAGATAGGCATACAACAGCGAAAAGGATCAATAAAGGTAGAAAAATCATATAAAATCGATTAATGAAGAGAGAAAAATGTAAAAAAACCCCAGAATGAATGGAGTTTCAAAAATGATAAAAAGGGGGCATTGGTTAATACTGGCAGAAAAATAATAATAAATGCATTAATAAATGCAGAAAAACAATTTTAAAAAATTTATTAATCAATGATAGCATAGTTCCCTCATTCGTCACAATTTTGCACTGAGAGTTCCTTGTAATCCATCACACATCAGATTTGAGTGTAATCCGTACGACGGTTTATGACCAGAACGGGATTTCCATCGTGAAGGGACCCAGTAGGATTAAATGCAAATAATGTTACATGGCTTTCTTTTTGACCTGACACTAAGTTGAATGGTTTGGCGTCTTATACCCTGTCTGTATTCGTACAATTAGTGTTATATATTTATCATAATAAATAATAGTTTGGTAAAATTAACAAGTTATTTCGTGGCTGGGTGATTTTTTTTTAAAAGAATTCCTATTAGGCGCTTGACAGATAGTGATGAAATATATAAATTCTCATCTCAATCTCTACTGATAACGATACCCATTTCTGTCATTTATATGTATAAATTAGTTATGATTTTAAAATAGTAGGAGGTGTGATCCGAACTCCAGGTTACTCGGGTACATTATATTCCTAACTTTTAACGTAAATTAAAACATGCTAAAATCTACAATTGAATAAAGCCTTGTTTCACCAACCAAAATTAAAGTAAATACGCTATATTTTATTTGAAATAATTCTTTTGTAATTTTCAACGTGAGTGTTATTTTTTTTTTTTTTTACATTTAAATTCTAATAAATAAATCATTCATATCCTATGCTAAAATTCCTGTATCTTTATTTCAACGCAAAACACCTTTATCAGGCCTTTTTAGGATCTTCCATAGGCCTTTCCTACCACCCCAACATAAAAAAAAAAAAAAAAAAAAAAAAAAAAAAAAAAAAAAAAAGTAGTTTGCAGGTCTACTCCCCGAGAAAGCGATAATAGATTACATCCAAATGTATATTGCACAAAAGAGAAGAGTTTGTTAGCCGCAAAATGTCAGTTTGTAATAAGACGTTTAATGTTACTTGATTTGAAATCAATAGGTACTGTTCTGATAAGGTAACGAAGAAATGCGGTTTCATGTATCATAGATACATATAATTTTTCATGGCGAAACTTGTAATGTTTTTTCTGTTTTAAGTAAAGTGGTATTGCACTTTAGATACTGAAAATGTACTATCTTCATAAATACTTAAGAATTTTCCGAAAGACACATTTAATGTAACTTCATTTTAGATAATAGATACAAAATATTAAAAACGTTAAGAAATGCCTAAAGAATGTTTTTTTTTATTTTTTTTAAATTTCGTATTAAAGATTATTTTTAAGAATTCTGAAATAACT
>NC_061110.1:16963217-16973217 GCF_015104395.2 Macrobrachium nipponense | reverse complement strand
AGTTATTTATATATATATATATATATATATATATATATATATATATATATATATATATATATATATATATATATATATATATATATATATATATATATATATATATATATATATATATATATATATATATATATATATATATATATATATATATTTATGTATGTATATATATATATATATATATATATATATATATATATATATATATATATATATATATATATATATATATATATATATATATATATATATATATATATATATATATATGTATATATAGATATATATTATATATAGATATATTATATATATATATATATATATATATATATATATATATATATATATATATATATATTTGTGTGTGTGTGTAGCATATATATATATATATATTGAATAGAATGGCTTTTTCATTGTTAACCAGCTTTTTTTGAAATTGCTTCATATTTTCTAATTATTTTCTTCACTTCATTACTCCGGTATTTTTACACGCGACAGCTGTTTCGTCAACCTATATGTATTGAAGTTATCAAGAGTACTGATACAAATATGTTGTTTGAGATTAAGTTGGCTTTATGCCAGCACGGGCTCTTGCTCAAGAGCAGCCCGTAGAAGTACAAATATGAACCTGCATGCGTTTTGTGATGTCATGAGGACGGAAAGGTAGTACAGTTGCCAAACATAGTTTTAAGTATTTACAAAAGACTATAGTGAAACATAAAATAAGACAAATAAATAATTATGTTAACAACAGAAATTATATCAAAAGTTGAAAGTAAGTTATATTTACATTATACATAAATATATATTAATTACATATATGTTTGATTTACTGAATGTCAGTGTGCGCTTCTGTCCGCGTGTGTGGTCTTGTTCAACGCGGTTGTAGGACTGCCTCCTACACGAGGGTAAGGATCTTTCTTCCTCGCGTCCGATGTTAATTTTGGGGCGTTGCACGGCGATGCTGACTGCTTCTGATATTAATAAACGGTTGTAGTTGCCCTCCTTGTGTATTATTTTGGTATTTGTGAGAAGTTCTTGTAACGATGGTTTTTATAGTGGGTATCCACTAAGTGCTGGTTAATGGCACCTTGGTTTCTATGGGCCTGCATGCATCGTTTCAGTGTAGTGGTTGTGTCCGATATAGCATTTTTGGGGGGATTGACACGGCTCGTCAGCACAGACAAACTTGTATACTATATCAGATACAACCTCTTTCTCCGTCGATGGGGCCGTACTATTTTTCCTTACCAGTGAGGCCGTAAGGTTCGGCTTGCAGTACATTCTTGGAGTTATCTTGTTAAATGGCCCCTCCCCTCTTCCTTCAATCTTCCCCCATCTTCCGCATTCCGCTATTTTAAACTATAAAATCTCATTAAAATATTTTAAAAATCCTTAAAACTACATGTCAGTCAAATATCATCACTTGATACCAAATGGCAACACCGCCCCTGGCTTTAAAAAAAGGGGCGAGCCATTTAAACTCCGTTGAATCAAATAGTTCAGTTCGTTTTGAATGAATTCCTTTAAATTCTTCCCCGACGAGCGAAGAGTTTAAATCACCCCCCTCCCGCCATTCATTCAGCGGACACCTGGATCCTCTGACCCCGATCACGGCATTTAAATTGTGCTCGTGGTTCACTGTAACGGGGCCCCAGATTGACGGGAGTTTAAATGCTGTCATTATGTGTTTAAGGCGCGAAAAAAATAAAAGCGATTTTCAGCCAATGTGATTTCGTTATTGACTTTTTTTTATATAGTATTTAAGAAGTAAAGTATCTTATTTAGTCTCTATGTTATAATTTTTAAGCAGATTATTGCAGAAAATAATTTGTCCTTTCATTAAATATATATTTTCCTACCAACACAAGATATTAGACGCTGCATAAGTTATTATGTAACTGCGGTGAGTATACTACACTGCTCGCTATTTATCTCTCTCAATGTAACATTACGATCACAATTATCAGCGATGTACTATACCTCTCTCATATATACGTGCTCATTCTCTGTCTGTCTGTCTGTCTCTCTGTCTGTCTGTCTGTCTCTCTCTCTCTCTCTCTCTCTCATTATACCATCATAATCACTCATACACAAATGCGCTCTCTCTCTCTCTCTCTCTCTCTCTCTCTCTCCTCTCTCTCTCTTTCTCATTATAGCAGCATAATCACTCGTATACAAATGCGAGCGGTCTCTCTCTCTCGCTCTCTCCCTCTCTCTCTCTCTCTCTCTCTCTCTCATAATCAACGTTATAAGCGATGTACGATGTACTATTCCGCATATACTACTTTATATGCATATTGTTTGGCAACCACAAGAACACAGAGGCGGAGAAAGAAACAATAATCAGAAAAAGACGAAGAGAAGATTTCTAATAGATGTAACTCTGTCCCGAGTCTGGTTTTGACAGCTTATATCTTCTGCAGCAGATGGGTTGGACTTACCTTTCCCAAATTCATATTTTGTAACAAAAGTAGGAAATAAGCTGGTTACTCATCCAGGTAGGAGGATGCGTGAAACAGAGAGAGAGAGAGAGAGAGAGAGAGAGAGAGAGAGAGAGAGAGATGCAATTTGAAATGAAACTCGTAAGTTCCTTGCTTTTCCTATACAAATACATAGGAGAGAGAGAGAGAGAGAGAGAGAGAGAGAGAGAGAGAGAGAGAGAGAGAGAGAGAGAGAGAGAACTATTATAGATAAACAGACAGATAGAGAGGGGGAAAGGGATACAAAAAGAGGAAAAAAGATTATAGAATGGAAATGGCCAAGTATTCTCTGTTGCTAATCTCCTCTTTTTGGTCCTTTTGTTATCGTTCGTGTTCCCTTGGGATTACCACACCTATATATATACATACATATATATATATATATATATATATATATATATATATATATATATATATATATATATATATATATATATACATATCCAACAGCTTCTGTAGACCTAAAAGCGCTGCTGAACTCTGCAGACTCGTAAAAACTCTCGTAAGTACCCTGGGCAAACGACAGTAACATCTCTGTACGGCTGGTGGGTGTCTTGCTAGCGTCAGGGAACGACGATTATGGTGTGTCTAAGTATGTCAGTCAGGTCATCGGTCAATCAAAAAAGAAAATTAACCCCAGACATACTACTTCTATCAAATAATGACCTGAAAAATTCAGAAATACTAACTGAACGTCTCCCAATTAACTCCATTTAATATGACCACTAAATCATAAATCAATATCACAACTCGCAAGAAAAAAAAAAAAATTAAGTTCTCTAACTCAATTCTCCAAACTCACACACCAGCACACACAAACTCACACCAACTCCACAGACTTCTGCACTCACATTTCAAACTCAAATTCTCACAAGCAAAAAAAAAAAAGAAAAAAGGTAATGAGCCCAAGAAAAAAACAAAAATCACGTAACAAGCCCAGACCACAAAATAAAAATTTTCTCTCAAGCTCTGATATTACAGCAACCCACAAAATCAGTAAAAATCTCCTATGTTTAACAGCAAAAACCCTTTACTGCTCACATAATTAATTACAATGAGACTTAATGTCAAAAGCCCATTTATGTAAATCACAACCCCAGTAAATTCCATCTCCCCTCCAAAAAGAAAGGCTATTTAAAGCTCAATCCCCAATTACATCTCTTGTAGGAAAAGGAAAAAAAAGAAGAAGAAAAAAAAAATAATCACAAGTAAACTTCCCCATCACAAAGCACATAATATATGCATGATATACATAACCCTGCGTTTTCCCCAACAAATGCAAAATGCATAGTTACGAAATTTTTGCCATCGCAACTTTCAAACTATCGGACATGGCCAGAGAGCAATCCCTTACACATGCGTTTTCATGAAATCCTATGGTCAACATTTCCAGATATTGCAACAACTCTGAGCAATCACCACTAGAGGAAAAGAGTCAGCACACCGGACTCATCACAGCATTGTCAGCACAAAAAATCCACCTGCAGCATAAAAATGTCTAGTCAGACTTCCAACTTCAGAAACCCATGATTCTCAAAAAAATGGTCTACACTGACATGATATCAGCACATTTCACAAAATTATCTCCAGGATTATATAAAAATTATCACCTATTCTGGATAAAAAACTACGATAAACTCGTAATTCAGCAATTATATGCCTCCAAAAATAACATCTCCATAGTACCACAATGCAGTAATGCCACTCACTTCCAATCAGTCACAAAACCAAAAAGAAAGACCCACAGAACTCTTCTCTTGGCTCGAAAAAACTCCAGGAAAAAAAAAGTCATAACCACAAAAAAAAGGTCACCCACCAAAGATGAATGCCATCTCCATATACATAAATATAAGTCAGCATATTAATAATAAAACCACCCCAGTGATAAAGATATTTTCTCCATTTAATTAATAACCACACCACCATATTCCCTCTTATTTCACCGATAAACCCACCACTCCAGCAATAAAAAATATTCACCTCTGTTCCGGCAAATAAAAAATACTTACCTCTATTTCACCAATAACTCTATGTGGAATAAAACAAGTCTCCAAAATAAAAAAAATTAAATCTCTAAGCTGGATAATCAAAATGTAACTCTATCTCCAAAATAATGCACTCAAAGCACCAAGCTGCCACACTCATAAATTTTGCCTCACATATCTCCTCAAAAAAGTGTCTCCATTTGCAACAAAGATGGCTGCAAAATAATTGAACTAAACATAGCTCTTACCACCATAGGCCTAAACTGTGGAAATTATATTTCCCAAAAAAATAAAATGTCAAATGGCGAAAATATATCTCCAATATATTGTATCTCAAATTATATCTCCAAAATAATATACCTTCAATTTTCCAGAGAATAGCTCAATGTTATAGTAAAAATCTATAAACTCTCTGCTTAGCATAACTGCTGAAAAAAGCCGAAAACTCGGCAAATAAAATTGTCCAGGAAATTCTAGAAAAAATCACCAATATGCCACAACTCATTATAACAAAACTCCAAATTCAAAGTGTTTAAGTAGAGTTCTCCATATGCACTGCGGCATAGGCCACTAGAAACTTAGCCACTTTTCCTATCTCTTGCAAAGTTGTCACAAATACAACAAAGGTATTGTGCAAGAAACCCAAAACTTCTGGAACATAAATATCCAGAGAAAAAAAAGGTAGTGCCATTACGTATGCATTAAAAAAAAAAATGCAAAATTTCTCCCATAAATCTCTCTGCAGCATCAAACAGCTGAAATCACAAACACGTTCCCGAACAATGACTCTAAGTCACGAACTAAGACATTACAAAAAATTCACATAAACTGGAGAGAAAAAAAAAATTCTCCCATGATAAAAACTTGTGTCAGCGATGGCTAACATCTAAAAAGGGAAAAAGGAAAATCAAAGGCACTGTTAACTATCCTGTGACTCACGTAGATGCCAAGCAATTCTCTGGTAAACTCATAAAAAATGAAAAACAACACCACCCTTGATAGCATTATAACCCCCACGTTAGTATATATATATAAAAAAAATCACCAGTATTATATAAAAACATCAGCAATGTTAATGCTTGCCCATTCACCAAAAATTCAGCACAAAATTCACCAAAGGTTCAGCAAAATTCAGCACAATTCACCAAAATTCAGCCAGATTCATCACCCATGAACTACTGACATATTCTCCAAAGTCATAAAAACTCAATAAATAATTAACCACAAAACTTCTCCAATAATTCATTGTAATAATTCTCCACAATATAATTATCTATAATAATTATAAAATAATCTCCTATGAAATATCTCAAATAATGATAATTCTACTTAAGTAACTCTCCCGTAAAATATCTCAAGTAATAATAATAATAATAATTCTCCATAGTAATAATTCTCCTGCAAATATCTCAAGTAAGGGCATTAATATTGCCATTCCCCAGTATACACCAATAATGCCACACCCAAAATCAACACCATTTCCCCAGTATACACCAATACAACACAAGGCACCCACCCACCACCAATGGCAACACCACCTGACAACATCAGTAAGCAATCATCATCAGTCATCACCACAGGACATCACCATTCACCAATGGCATCACCAATTGACAAAATCAGTCATCACCACTCATCACCACTTAGCACCATTTTAAAGTAATCTCTCCAACACCAATCAAATCTCTATTACAAAAAAATAATCACTATGTCCCCATTATAATTGTACCTTCCAAAGCATAAGGAAAACCTACAGCATCTCACATCATCAACCATTCATTATCAGCTGATGTCCTGTGGCATTGGAAATTCATTATCAAGGGCAAACTCATCCCCGATGTCCCGACACAAAGAAAAGAAAAATAAGTTCGCCCCCCACCAAAAAAAAAAAAAAGAGTTTCACCCTCTTTTGAACATTAGAACACCCCCCATCCCTGAATAGTGTTTGAGTATCCCCCGAGGCAGACAACTACAACCCTCCTTTTGCAATACCCAACTGGGCCGGTTAGCAGAAATTATGCTGACCGCGTAATAACGAGCGGGCGCTCTTTGTCTCCAAGCAAAAACACAATTCAAGCACAGTTTTGCATGTATGAAAACCATTCATACACACACATATATCACTACAAAGACGAATGCGTCTCTTCTAAACATGCGCCAACAAAAAATCACATCACTTTCTGCTACTTTTCTGGGGAACAAAAATTTGATATTCCTAAACCAATCCCACAACTCACAAAATGATTAAAAAAAAAAAAAAACAGGACTCAACAAACACACTGTAACACTCACCCCTTCACAACGGAAGAAAACCCAAAATCTACTCAATCATAAACACATGAATTTCATCGACGCAACGCATACGCACTCGGCAAGAAAAGAAGGCACTCGATGATTTCACACACAAACTCGACTGAGTCCATCTCCCTGGGCAAAATTGATTGCTCTAGTAAAATCCTTCCCTTCCCATTATCACAATTAATGGACAGATATTTCTCATTCCCTCTCACTTAGTAACTGAAATCAATTTTCCACAATCTCACAAAAGGCTTTATCTTTCGACTACCGCTCAGCCCCACTATTACCAGCAAAGGTGAGGTGCAGACTGATCATTTTTAACTTTCCATGGAGACGTAGTCGAGCAACAACCTTAAGAAAGCTGGGATGGTGTGTTACTAAGAAGCTTACTTAAGCAGGTCAATGTTCGTTCTATGAGTATGTGAGTTCGTGAGGGCTTGTTCAAGGTTCCTTTGAAAACTGGCTGTGACCAGTTAATTGGGGTGTTGTCGAAGAGTGTGATATATATATATATATATATATATATATATATATATATATATATTATATATATATATATATATATATATAGTATATATATATATATATATATATATATATATATATATATATATATATATATATATATATATATATATATATATATATATATATTTATATATATATATATATATATATATATATATATATATATATATATATCGATATATATATATATATATATATATATATATATATATATATATATATATATATATATATATATATATATATATAGCAAAATAAAACACTGTATCGTGCTTTCTAGTAAATCAATAGAGGGATCCACAGTAATATCCTTTGTTTATCTATATAATATATTTATACAAAGCTTAAGGGCTTTCGTCCATCCTACTGTGGACTTGATCACTAAGCAAAATCTTTTTTTTTTTGCTTAGTGATCAAGTCCACAGTAGATGGACGAAGCCTTAAGCTTTGTATAATATTATTATAGATAAACAAGGATATTACTGTGGATCCCTCTATTGATAGATATATAGATATATTATATATATATAATATATTATATATAATATATATTATTATAATATATAGAATATAATATAATTACCTATATATATATATATATATAACATATATAATATATATATCTATAATATAATTTATTATATGTATAATATATAATAATTATATATTATATAATATTATTATAATTATATATATATATATATATATATATATAATATATAAATATATATATATATATCGATAATATATATTATAAAATATATATAATATATATAGATATATATTATATATATATCCTATATATATATATATATATATCATATTATATAATATAATATAATATATATATATATATATAATATTATGATATATATATATCTATTATATATATATATATATAATATATATATAATATATATATCATATATATATAAATATATATATATATATATATATATATATATAATTATATATATATATATCTTATATATATATATATATATAGATATATAATAATATATATATAATTATATATATATAATATATATATATATAATTATATATATTATATATATATATATATATACTATATATAATATATATATATACATATACATATATATATATATATAGTATATATATACATATATAGACATATATATATATGTATATATATATGTTGTTGAATTGCGGCTTTCGTTTCTAATACAAATCTACCAAGGAAGCAAATCCATTACTGTTTTTAGAAACATCAGACCTTTGTCACTTTCGACGACAGAACTCGCATTGATAATCATAAACGCAATTTGCGTCGAAGTTTTGATGTTCAATTCTGTCAGCTTCGAGCGCTTGGTAATTCATACCGTCTGACAAGGGATGGATTTAAGATAAGTCTCAGTCCTCCGGAGACAAGTTGGAAAAGAAGGAGACCTCAGTCAATATATAATTTCCCTGAGGAAAGAAAAGGCGATGGGCAAAAGTTTAAGCGGGATAAGTCTCGTAGGTTATGAAAAAAACAGCGGCAGTTATACAACGAGAGGTAAAATAGGCAACGAAGTTTCTTCGGAGCAACAGAGTTTTCTGTACATTGTATAATCAGGGTCACTGAAAATAGATCTATAATTCGGTGGTTTCGATACAATACGGTATGAGCCGAGGTCCATTTAAATTTAACCGCGGACCGGTGGTGGTGTGACCTATATCGTTCCCAGACGCACGATCAGGACTAACTTTACCCTTAAATTAAATATAACCTGCTCAGGCTAGAGGGCTGCAATTTGGTATGTTTGATGATTGGAGGGGGCATAATCAATACGCCAATTTGCAGCCCTCTGCCTCAGCAGGTTTTAAGATCTGAGGGCGGACAGAAAAAGTGGGGACATGAAAAGTGCGGACAGAAGAAGTGGGGACAAGAAAAGTGCGGACGGAAGAAATGCGGACAGAAAAAGTGCGGACGGGAAAAGTGCGGACAGGAAAATTGCGGACAGAAAAAGTTCGGACAGGAAAAGTGCGGACAGAAAAAGTGCGGACAGAAAAAGTGCGGACAGGAAAATTGAGGGCAGGAAAAATGCGGCCAGACAAGCAAGGCCGTCACGATACTTTTCTTTTCAGAAAACAAAAAGAATGTTTTTATCCTCAGCATAATGAATAGTTTGGTGACTGTAGAATAGACGAAGATATTGTTTATTAATATAATTTGTCAACCATACAGTATAGAAATGGGTGTTATGACACTTTGATCTGCGATGGGCTAGTGCTAAACAAAGCACCCCAAGGACCTTACGACGCTACTGATTGGCTGTTGATAAGCCAATGACAGGGTTGGAGATTCTCAGTCTCTCGAGAGAGTTCACAGGCCTAGACATCAGATGCACGGTTGATGTGAATGTGTTGAGGTGTCCTCGTATTCATTTACTAACGAGGCACCGGGTTGTTCTTTTGATCTGCATATCAGACGTCAGTTGGTAAACACCACTCTTTCTTAGCTAAGTCTCATTGACTGTGATGATATTTTCTAAGTTTCGTTCAATAGCTTCTTTCTGGTGTGGAGGTTAAGTCGTTGAAACTCATATTATAAAATATAAGTTATATTTTACTAGCTACATCACTGGATAGCTGCAAAGAAAGGTTTGATAGGTCTTTAAACTAAGAGGAGAAGGTGAAGTCTGAGGTACAATTTCGTTTATAAATCATAGGAGAGCAAAC
>NC_061110.1:16955863-16962717 GCF_015104395.2 Macrobrachium nipponense | reverse complement strand
CGTGATATGAGTTGGCAAAAATACATATTTTTCATTTCTTTTAATTACAATGCTATTTTTGTACGTTTGCCTTTGACAGAAGCATCTTGACAACGTTTATTAATTTTTATTTCTCATAATATTCCAGGCGGATATTATTTTCTCTTACTCGGGGGAGTAACCCTAAAACACTACTTTGTTGTTGTTGTTGTTGATTTTCTTGTTTGGGGTGGTAAGAAAGGTCTACGGAAAGGCCTAATTAAATTCTGCAAAAGATTTTGCGTTCAGTAAAAGATACAGGAATTTAAGGATACGATATTTATGATTTATTTAGTAGAATGAAAAATTTAATAGATAAATAATGTGCACTTTCAACAGTGCAGAACAATTTAATTATTTCTAATAAAATATAGTTTATTTATTTTAATTTTCGTTGGTGAAACGTCGCTTTATTTGACCGTAGATTTTAGAAGGCTCCCTGAGTATGTTGGAGGTCAAATCATGCCTTGTTTGTTTTTTCAGTTTTCTCGAGCTAGAAGTTATGAAGAACACTGTTGGATGGTTTACCGTTATCCTTCCTCACTTCTGTCAATGGTTTAGTAGATATATAATATAAATATATCATATATATATATCATATATATATCATATATATAATATATATATATAGAATCCTATAAATAGTAGTATATATAATATATATATATATATATATATATAGTATATATATCTATTATATATCTATATATATATATATATATGTATATATATATATATATATTTATATATATATATATAAATATATATAATATATTATATAGTATACTATATATATATATATATATATATAATATATATATATATATATATATATATTATATATATATATATATATATATATATAATATATATATATATATATATATATATATAAATATAACTGACGCGAATGCCCATATCCCTTTTATAGTCAACTTTTTATCAGATACCATTAGAGTTTCCCAAGCAATCTCTTCAGAAATCGGTAGATGGCTAAGCGGTTTTGGGCTGAGGCGTCTAAATCTATTTCACTTTTGCGGCAGGAGGCGACTTCAAAAAGTAGGATATAGCCGCTGTGCTTATTCGCACGGAAATAGAAGCTATCAGGCGTTACTAAAAGACGGGTTTACGATCTCAGGCCCTAGAAAACGCGTGTGTTCGTAGTAAATATATATTTCTTGCGTCCTTGTAAGCATCGTAGAAAATCTCTCTTTTGTGTCCTTGTGAGCGTCGTAGAAAATATCTCTTTTGCGTCCTTGTAAGCGTCAGAAAAAAATATATTTCTTGCGTTCCTGTGAGCGTCGTAGAAAATATCTCTCTTGCGTCCCTGTAAGCGTCGCAGAAAATATATTTCTTGCGTCCCTGTGAGCGTTGTAGAAAATATCTCTCTTGCGTCCCTGTAAGCGTCGGAAAAATATATTTCTTGCGTCCCTGTGATCGCCGTAAAACAAATATTTTCCTTGCGTCCCCGTGAGCGTCGTAGAAAATATACTGCTTGCGTTCCTTTTGGGGTCGAATAAGTTTATAAGTAATTGATCTAAATCGTCGAATGAAATATTTTTTTCATATATTGCAACAGTCATTTATCGCTAATTCAGGGAAACAAAATAAAATATTGATAGTGTTTTTAGAATTGCATTGACTAAGGTAAATATTCTAAATTGTCAATCAAAGTTTATTCCTTTGTTGTAATATTCGAGTATACCTTCCCGACAGAAACTCCAATATGTTATTTTTTTTCTTTAGAATTACATCAATGCACATTCAAATACAACCAGCCGTAAAAAAGGAATTAAATAAAATTTTGCGAAATCTCCAAACCGAAAATTTATTTCCAACATTTCAAAAGTCATGTGTAACTATACTCGAGGAAAGAAATCCAAATGCAATAAATTAGTTATTGATTATTAGTTATTTATTCTTATTATTATTATTATTAGTTATTATTATTGATTATTATTATTTTAATTATTATTATGTCAATGCACATTCAAAATTACAACAGCCGTAAAAAAGTATAAATAAATTTTCGAAATCTCCCAAAGAAAATTTTATTTCCAACAATTTCAAAAGTCATGTGTATATAATCAAGATTAAACTCCAAACTATTTATTATTATTAATTATTATTCTTATTATTATTATTATTAGGATTATTATATTATTAATTATTATTATTATTATTGTTATTATTGTTCATGTGGTGGCACCCAAATTTTTTTCAAAAAAAATTTTTTTTTTTTTTTTTTTTTTTACAACGCCGTAAAAAAGTATTAATAAATTTTCAATCTTCTGAAAATAAAATTTATTCCTCATTTCAAGGTCATTGTATCTGTTACTCGACAAAAACTTCAAATACTAATTTTTTTAATTGTGTCAATGCACATTCAAATTCAACAGGTCATAAAAAAAGTATAATAAATTTTTCGAAATCTTCAAAGGTAAATTTATTCGTACATTTTAAAAAGTCCTGTATTGCTATACCTCGAGCGAAACTCTAAATACTATTTTTTAGTTATGTCAATGCACATTCAAATGCAACAGGTCATAAAAGAGTATAAATACATTTTCGAAATAGGCAAAGAGAGTTTATTCCTACATTGTAGTAAAAGTAATTTATTGTTACGTCGGAGAAACAAAAAAAACAAACAAAAAATAGAGATGTCGGTTGATGCTTTTCTTCTCTTCGAAAGCCATTATTCATTAGGGTCTCAAGGACTTGTAAAACAGCCAAAGGAATTTCCTCTCTGGCCGAGAGGATATTTTATCTCGTTGGTCGATCTCTTTCATCCACCGAGTTCTTCTTCTTCGTCTTCTGCCAAGACTTCTCAGCATCAAAGGTCTCGCCTCTGTTTTTGACTGGTGTTTTCAAAGCGAATGGAATGCGAACTTCCATGCTTAAGAGCTTGAGACTCTTTTAAAAGCGTAAAGGGCTCCCGATACAGAGAGAAACCTCTTTACAAAACTAGAGTTGGTTAATATATTTATTTTGATTAACTTCCACTGTACAGTTTTCTTCGACTGATCAAACCGTTCATAACATTACGTCAAGTTACTCCATATCAATGTCGACAACATTTACCTACGCTATTTTTTTTTTTTTTGTTTTTTTTTTTTTACAGACATATTACTACACTTCTCGTAGTTTATTAGTAACTATGGATTTTTATTTGTTTGACAAAGCTCTGATTTGGTTAAATATAATTAATTTCAAAGTCGTCAATATTCACCTATCCTAATTATTTTTTTATTTTTTTATTTTTTTACAGATATATTAGAAACACTTCTAGTTCAGTAGTACGTATAGATTTTAGTTGTCTGTAAAAAAGAAAATAGAGATGGCTATACTATGTTTGTCCGTCCGCACTTTTCTGTCCACCCTCAGATCTCAAAAATTACTGAGTCAGAAGTCTACAAATTGGTACGTTGATCCTCCACCCTCCAATCATCAAACATAGCAAATTGCAGCCCTATAGCCTCAGTATAGTTATTATTTTACACAAGATTAAAGTTAGCAATAATCCTGCGTCTGGCAACGCTATAAAGACAGGCCACCAACGGGCCGTGGCTTAAAGCTTATGGGACACGGCATACAGGCATTATACACCCTACAGAAAACTCTATTGCGCCGAAGCATTTATTACTTGTAGATTACTCCCCAGTTCTTCGAAAGAGAGATTGTAACAATAATAATTGAATATATTTCGTGGCTATTCAGATTCCTACCGTGAGTTTTTTTTTTCTCTCGCGTCCACAAGTGAACTTTGGGAAGATTGTTGCTTTTGTAAAAGAAGGTAATCGCTAGCGATCTACTCAGGATTTCGTAAGGGTCAAACATAATTTAACTGATTGACACTGACATTTTTTTTCACAGCGTAAAAAAATTCATTAATAAGTTTTTCCTGTTGGCGTGTCTCCCGATGGTTTGTTCCATAGAAAAGTGATTTAAAAAAATTAGAAAATGGATAGACAATGAAAATAGAAATATATGTAAAAAATAGAACGAATGAAGTTATATAAATGATAAAGAAGGGTGGATGAGACTGGAGAAAAATAATAATAAATGCATCAATAAATACACAAAAACAATAAAAAAAAGATTAGGCATACAATAGGGAAAGGGATTGATAAAGGTAGAAAAATTTTATAAAATCGATTAATGAAGAGATAAAAAAAGAAAAAGCAGTGATGAAAATTACCAAAATGATAAAAAGAGGGGCGTTGTTAATACTGGCAAAAAAATAATAATAAATGCATTAATATAAGCAGAATTTTAAAACAATGTATTAATAAACGATAGCAGAGTTCCCTCATTCGTCACAATCTATCACAGAGAGTTCCTTGTAATCCATCACACACCCTTGTCGAGAATAATCCGTAGGACGGTTTTTCGACCCGAAAGGGATCTCCATCGTGAAAGACCCAGCTCCATCGAGTGGTTCCTCAATAGTTAATAGCATGATATTGGTATGAAGTGGCTGAGGCTGATATTGATAACTCTGCCCTCCTACAATTTAGATAGATTCTGAAGCGCCATTTTGAACGGCAGAGGGAATTGTCTTTTTAATTTTTTTACATATTTGTTTTTCTTGTGAAAAGGTTATAGGCATTTGATCAAATTTCCAATTCGTTGCCTCTTTGTGAAAGTTACAATAAGATTAAATGCAAATAATGTTACAGGGCTTTTTTTTTTTATTTTTTACCTGACACTCAATTGAATGGTTTGGCATCCTATATCCTGTCTGTATTCGTACAATTAGTGTTATATAGTTTAGCGTAATAAATTATAGTTTGGTAAAAATAAAAAGTTATTTCGTGGCGGGATGATTTTTGTTAACGGAATTCCTATTAGGCACTTGACAGTTAGAGATGAAATATGTAAATTCTCATCTCAAACTCTACTGATAACGATACCCATTTCTGTCATTTATATGTTTAAATTAGTTAAGGGTTATAAAATAAAAGGTATGATCCTAACTCCAGCTCACTCGGGTATATTATATTTCCTAACTTTTAACGTCAATTAAAACTTCCTAAAATATACAGTTAAATAAAGCTTTATTTCACAAACCAAAATTAAGGTAAATATGCTATATTTTATTTTAAATAATCATTCCGGTACTTTTTTTTGTTTTAATGTGCATGTTATTTATTATTTCAACATTTCCATTCTAATAATAAACATCACATATCCTATGCTAAAATTCCTATATCTTTAACTCAACGCGAAACACCTTTATCAGACCTTTTTAGTATCTACCATAGACCTACCTACCACCCCAACATCAACAACAACAACAACAACAGCAAAGTAGTTTGCAGGTCTACTCCCCGAGTAAGCGATAATAGGTTACATCCAAATGTATATTACACAAAAAAAAGAAAAGAGTTTGTTAGCCGCAAAAGTGGCAGTTTGTAATAAGATATGTGTAATGTTATTTGATTTGAAATCAATCGGTACTGTTCTGTATAGGTAACAAAGAAATTCGTTTGCTTGTATCATAGATACATATAATTTTTCATGGGGAAACTTGTATTGTTTTTTCTGTTCTAAGTAAACAAGTATTGCGCTTTAGATATACAGAAAATGTACTTACTTCATAAATATGATTTTTCCGACAGGTACATGTAATGTAACTTTATATTTTAGATAATCGTTCAAAAAATTATATAAAAAAACGTTAAGAATAGCTAAAGACTTGGACTTTTTTCTTCTTCTTCTTTACGAGTGACATATCAAAAACACCTCCTTAAAATGTAAAAGTGTCCATACTTTAAGAGAAGCTTGAGATATAACTTCACATTCAAGAAACATTTTTAAGAATTATTTTTTCTGGAATAACTTCATGCCAAAGTTTTTTTTTTTTTATTTATTTATTATTTATTTTTTTTTTACTGATTAGTCATATCACCTAAAAGATTTCTCGATAACAAAGATGACACCAAACTGCTCCCAGCAGATTCTCCCTTAGGAATACATATTTCATTTATTACTTCGGCTTCGAAGGAGCGCTTAATAGAAAAAAAATTAGAATGGCGTTTTTTGGGTGAGGGAAATTTATGGTGGAAAGGAGGAAAATTTGTTATCTATGCTTCAAGCTGACATGATTATGTATATTTATATGAATGAATATATATTATATATACATGATATATATATAACCATTAATAATAATATAATATTATATAAATATAATATATATATCTATATATAATCTATATATATATATATATATTATATATATAATATGTATATATATATTATATATTATATGTAATATGTTATATTAATATGTTTAATATGTTATTATTTGTATTATATAATATATATATATTATAGATATATATAATATGTATATATAATGTATAATAATATATATTATATAATAATATATCTATAGAATATATATTCTATATATATATATATATATATTATTATATTTATATATATACATATACATATATATATATATAGATATCATATATATTATAATTATAATATATATAGATTCTATATATATATCATATATATATATATATATATATATATATATATCTATATATATATATATATATATATATATATATATATGTATGTATAAAACGCTGTCTGGAAATCTCAAAGCTTTATCCCCAATCCCCCTTCCCCCTCTCCTTTCACCTCCCAGACCCCACCACCCCCCATCTTCACTCCTTCCTCCTTTCCCCTCCCACATACCCCACCATCTTGTTTTGTTACCACCTTTCCCCCTTTTTACCTTCCCCTCCTCCCATCCCCTATCCCTTCATTCCTCCCTCATCCTCCAATTTTCGGCTATTTTTAAAACTATAAAATCT
>NC_061110.1:16935863-16950863 GCF_015104395.2 Macrobrachium nipponense | reverse complement strand
TTAGGAATAACAGGTTTCACTTAAAATTCACTTATATCTATTTTCTTTTCAATTTGGGTTAGTTTCTCCTAAGTGCTCTATTTTCCTTTTTGAGTTACTCGTAACTAAACCCTGAGAGAGAGAGAGAGAGAGAGAGAGAGAGAGACAGAGAGAGATGCAAATATCAAATTATATTGATTGCTGTGGCATTCTATCTGTGCCTAATATCGAATTAAAATGGAGTTATCAATTTTCTTTGCGGTGGGGTGGTTGGTGGGGTTTAGCAAATACGGCGTTCAATAGTGATTCCAAGTTTTTCGAAGGATTAGTTTTGCAGCCCTCTAGCCTCAGTAGACTTTAAGATCTGAGGGCGGACAGAAAAAAGTATGCGCAGAAAAATGTTCGGACTGATAGACAAAGCCGGCAGAATAGTTTTCTCTTAAAAAAAACTAAAACTCCTTTCCTTCAAGCTGAGTAGACAAGGCTTCATTATAGTATCGGTTAAATACTATAATGAAGCCATTCGGAACTTGATTACAAACTTGATGAATTGGCCTGAAATACGATATTCCTGTGTAGCGTTCCTACCGCCCGGAAAATGGAATCCAAGAAGTGGAGAGAAGAATTACGTCTTTAAGAATTAAAAATACTCAGAGTAATAGCGGTTAGTCAAATGCAAAGAATAGTGAAACAAAACTATATAATTCACCAGCTCAAAATAAGCGAAAAACAATCAAATTCCTTGCAATTAGAGCTTTCAAATTTCTATGTATGATATATATATATATATATATATATATATATATATATATATATATATATATATATATATATATATATATATATATATATATATATATATATATATATATATATATATATATATATATATATATATATATAAGTACACTCTAATTCCACCGATTCACACTTTATCCGTAATTAGAATGTTCACTTTGTAAATATGTGGAAAAGTGTAAATATTGTGAGAAACACCAACACTTATAAGTTATAAACGCACTTTGGCTACTTACTGCATACATGTCACGAACAGGTTGAATACGAGTCATCGATCGTGAGTGGAGAACGAAACTTTGGCAAATGCTGGATAATTGTACGAAGCACCGGTTAGGACTGCCATTTCGACTTGTATTCAATTTGTCTGCAACACGTGTACGATGAGTTGGCAACGAGAGTTCATGACATGTGTTACTGCAGCTTGGACGAACTTTCAAAGATAGGTGAGATTTGTTGTTGTTTTCGGTTTTCTGTATAAAGAAAACTATTGAGATGACTTTGTCTGTCCGTCCGGCTGTTTTTACTGTCTGCCCTCAGATCTGAAAATCTACTAAGACTAGAGGGCTGCAAATTGGTATGTTGATCATCCACCTTTCAATCATCAAACATACGAAATTGCAGCCCTCTAGCCTCAGTATTTGTTTATATTTATTTATTTATTTCATTGAAGGTTAAAATTAGTTATGACCGTGGGCCAGGCAACGATATCTGATAGGTCACCACCGGGCTGTGGCTGAAAGTTCCATAGGCCGAGGCTCATACAGCATGATGATAAGCATTACAGAAAATTCGAAGAAACTTCGGCGCATGTTTTACTCGTCTGTGTGTGTGTGTGTGTGTGTGTGTGTGTGTGTGTTTTACCGTTGTTGTAGCACTGGGCTTTCATTAACCGTGCTCGTGTTTCTATTTACGTTGCCACAGAAACCATGAATGGAAAAATATAGTGCTTTGATTTTGTCTATTTTACTTTTATAATTGCTTTCGTTAGACTTATGTGTTTAAACGTTTGAGACGTGCCTGTGTCATAGAGAAACTACCATTCATAGTATTTTAATCACATGTTTGCTTTTAACAATATCATTCAGCTCCTCATTCATGATTCCTTTGTTTGTATGAATGGTTAAAGCATTAGTTTTGAGAAATGTATTTACCGTTTAACCGAAATAGACCTTAAGACCGCACCCGCTATCTATTTTATGGATATTTTTGCGACTTTTATTTTATTTTATTTATTTAATATTTATTTTTGCGACTTTTTTTTCTGACAAATAACTGTGAATTATTCTTAATATCCAGAATCTTTGTATACGCACATATTAAAGGAATATTCTTTTTTATGTCAACTCTTGTCATGATGTTCCCCAAGTAATTAGGAAATTTTAATTTTCATATCCATTCCACATGTTCCGTTATGCATATCTCGAGTAAGTTGACACTTCACCAAAAAAAGAAAAAAAACTTCATTGCTGGGTTTCTTCTAATAGGCAAGTATATCAGAAAAAATAAAACTAAAGAAAAACGGTAAACAGTGATTATATTTACCAATGCCATTTATGATGATCCAGTGGCAGTGTTCTCTAGAAATTTCAGCATGAGGGCAACATTCTATATTTTGCATAGCAGTAAACGTTCGATATACGAAACGTCAATTTCATATATTCAATGATTTCAAACCAAAGAAAAGAAACAAAAGAAAAAAAAAATGGTAGATCTAAAAAAATATGGAAATGATCATTCCAGGGTGATAAGAGATTAAGTATATCTTTAGATTTACAAGATCACTGAGCTCATTAACAGCTCTCCCAGGGCTGGCCCGAAGGATTAGATATTTATACATAGCTAGGATCCAATTGGGTTACCTAGCAACGGGACATACAGCTTATTGTGGGATCCGAGCCACATTATATGAGATGATCTTCTATCATAAGGCCTTTAGTAATTGAGTTCCTTTGAAAGAAAATAAAAGAAGAGAGAGAGAGAGAGAGAAGAGATAGAGAGTGGATAGATGTTTTTAAGTGTTTTAGTTCGTATGATGCTGAAGTGCCTAGCGACCTCAAAGACTCTGGATATACACATTATATTGCCATAATATAATATGAAAAGATATAACGTGCATTTATACTCACGCGCTAAGCTGCACTGGAACCCGGCGCTGCCCATTATGCCTCCTCTACCATGCCGATCCTCCTACCTACCCTGCCCCCCCCCCCCCCACCGCCCCCCCCCCCTCGTGCCAGACAAGCAGGTTTGCAGGAGGATGGTGGGAAGTGTTCACGTCGCCCCTATATTCCCAATCCCATACCTACCTCACCCACCTGGGGTGGACAAACAGGTTTGCAGAGGATGGTTTAATGTGTCACGTCACCCCTTTCCTGTTCCTCTTGCCTGAGGCGGACAACAGGTTTGCAGGATGATGGTTTGGGGAATTGTCACATCGCCCCTATATTCCCAATCCCCTACCTACCTCACCCTGCCCAGGGTGGACAAACAGGTTTGCAGGAGGATGGTGGACGTGTCACGTTGCCCCTTTCCCAATGCCCTACCTACCTCATCCCGCCCGTGGTGGGGACAAACAGGTTTGCATGAGGATGGTGGATGTGTCATGTTTCCCTTTGCTGATCCACTACCTACCTTATCCTGCCTGTGGTGGACAAACAGGTTTGCAGAAGGAGTGGGAAGTGTCACATTCGCCCCTACATTCCCAATCCCCTACCTACCTCACCCTGCCCATGGTGGACAAATAGGTTTGCAGGAGGATGTTGGATGTGTCACGTCTCCCCTTTCCCGATCCCCTTGCTTGGGGTGGACAAACATCTTTGCAGGAGGATGGTGGATGGAGTCATGTGTCCCCTTCCCCGATCCCTTACCTACCTTATCGTGCCTGGGGCGGAGAAACAGGTTTACAGGAGGATGGTGGAAGTGTCATGTTGCCCCTATATTCCCAATCCCCTACCTACCTCGACCTGCCCAGGGTGGACTAACACGTTTGCAGGAGGATGGTGGATGTGTCACGTCGCCCCTTTCCCATTCCCCTTGCCTGGGGCGGACAAACAGGTTTGCAGGAGGATGGTAAATGTGTCACGTCACCCCTTTCCAGATCCCTTGCTTGGGGTGGAAAAAACAGGTTTGCAGGAGGATGGTGGAAGTGTCATGTTTTCCCCTTTCCCGATCCCTTACCTACCTTATAGTGCCTGGGGCGGACAAACAGGTTCGCAGGAGGAGGGTGGAAGTGTCACGTCACCCTATATTCCCAATCCCCTACCTGCCTCATCTTCCACGGCCCGGGCTGACAAACAGGTTTCCATGAAGAAGGAGAATGTGGCATGTGTCGCTTACCCCTGGGGCGGAAGAACAAGGAAGATCAACTCGTATTTTATTATCATAGATAGATAGACAGATATTAAAGTCTGCAAGATTAGAAGTATCTCACATCTTCCGCCTGAGTCCGTATGCTAATTTTATTTCGTCATTCTCTCGGATTTGAAGTGAAATGCGCAAATGTATCCTGACCTACTTTGACATAGAGTTACATATCCTTGATGTTCTTGCGTGAGTTACCAAAATCAAAATTACACAGTTCTCTTTTAACAGACCACCTTGAATTCCAATGAGTTGAAGTAGATTTAGGAATTCCCCCTCAGAAATATTTTTACGTAAATTACTCTATATTTTAGTTTAAATTATTTCAAATAGTACATCCGGCATCTTTTCATGTCGAATGTGTCCTCGGGATCTCTGGAGGGAGATGCAGCAAAATAGATTAACTTTCACTCTGCGTTGATTACAATTGCATTTCCGTTATGTAAGTGCTAGCTTTAATTAAATTGAGATTATACTTTCTTTCCGTTATTATATCCTGCTTTTCTCGAATGTCTGTCTTTCATATATAATACATTAATTTTTGTTATTTTGTGTATTTCAGATAGATAGGTAAGGACGGTAGAATCGCATCTATTTTTTATTACTGCTTTTCTTTCCATAGTCCAGTCTTCCAGCTACATTCTTTACGGTACGTTCTTTTACGGTACAATTCTTTACGGTACCAGAAAAAATAAAGTAAATACCCTCACGTTCATGGGAGAAACAATTAATAAATAAATGATATTGCGCCACTCGAAGTCCGAAACGAGAAGTGTCAATAACCGAACTTGAAAAATGATGGGTTTAGCCAAATTGTGCACTAGTCGCATAAAGCAAATGATGAATAATGTATAAGGGAAATATGAACAGAAGGCTTGCAATATCAAAACAAGAAAATATTGCAAGTAAAATGCAACGTTGAAGGCTCAATAATGACTATTAACAGAATGTATGGAAGGGTGTAAAGGAGTAAGGGCCAGACGAGAGATTGAAATTATATTTCTCTCTCTCTCTCTCTCTCTCTCTCTCTCTCTCTCTCTCTCTCTCAAACCCCAACATGGCTATGTCCCTTCAGTGATATTATGTAAAATAAACTAATTGAAAAGCTGATTCCCTAAAGTAGAATCTGGGAGTTCATTGAACACAAATTTTCATTTCTGTCTTAATTTAGCGAATTTCTGACGTGAATACGAAGCCACATCTGAAATCTGTCGTCTCCTCGAACACCAACAGAACTCGGAAATGAAAGAGCAGTCCCGGGGCTCAGTTTCAGTTTAAGGGATTTGGCTCGACGTGTTCATTTTTTCTTCGGTTTATTTCTCCTTCCTCGGGGATTATGCGAACGCCTCCGGTAAATCGCGACGTGATATAGTTTCTGGTTCTGAATGAAAGCTGAGTCAGCTCTCTCTCTCTCTCTCTCTCTCTCTCTCTCTCTCTCTCTCTCTCTCCGTGTTTTTTCTTTCATCAATGTATATTCAAATAAAATTTGGAGTGCTGAAGTTCCAGTTTGTGTGCGAAAGACTGATTTTTTTATAAAAATATAGGTAATCTATATACATCAATATTTCTGAGACAAGAAAAAACATTATCTTTCATTTATGATGATACTGATATCTTGTAAAGTTCAGTTTCCACTCATATGTAAATAAACTACATGACTTACTTATGGGTTGGACAATCATTGTACACACTATTCCAAGGCGAGAGAGAGAGAGAGAGAGAGAGAGAGAGATGAGACGAGAGAGAGAGAGAGAGAGAGAGAGAGAGAGAGATAATATTGTTGATGGAATTTCAGCATTTGGGACTATGATCTGTTGACATGAGCGTTACCATTTTCTTGAGTTCTTGGAGTGTCCTAGGGAGAAAAGAAATAATGCATATATTGCAAGGCACGTAATTCTCTTGAGTACTAAAGGCAAATAAGGCTAATCTTGTTTTTTTTTAAGTACAGTAGTAAAACAATAAAAATTATATGAAAATAAAAGCGTTTTGATTTATACAAGGCTGATGAATTACTCTGTCCCTCTGTCAATGATAAATCTTTCGGTAGTTTGGACAGGATCAATCCGAATTGTTTATTACGGATACCTGGAGTTAGAGACACTAAATTAAATATTAATATGTATCTGTAGTTGACCAATAGTATTTGGTTGGCATTCCTCGTCAAAAGCGAAAGGAAAGCTCTTGCTGTAGAAATCTAAATGCAAACGATGATGGAATTTTATTTGAATGTTCGTTAAGAAGAGCCATGAAAAGTTTAAAGTTCATTAACACTATCCCTCTTTTCCTGCTCTTGAAAGCTGAAGCTGTGCTTAGCTATAAAGAAATGTACAGTTTTATGCAAATGCGCTTTTCTTATAATAAATCAACACAGGAGTTTTTTTTTTTTTTTTTTTTTTGTCAGTGTTAATCAAAACATGATTGGCCTTTTGCTATGTCGGTTTGGGATGTGATATGAATTTTAGTATGGAATGTTCCTTTATTAATACTTTATATCTGTTTGTCTATTTATTTAATATCTGATAGCGTTACTTTGTTTCTGTGTTGGACTTTTTCATACGGCTCCAGAGTCATGAATAAATGCATTCAAATCTATTTCATAAAAGTTCCTTTAATTTCGTGGTAAGGAACCTGGTCGTACAGAGATTTAGACTTGTTTTTCTTTTTATTCCCTGTTGTCCAGTCGCAAATATTTTCGTTTACTTGTTTATTGGGTAGTAAGCCTAGGAACTACTTTGTTATTCTTGTTGTTCTTGCTGTTGTGTTCTTGTTGGGGGGAGGGGTGCGGTAAAAAGAGTCTATGGAAAAGCCTTAAAAGATCTGAAAAAGGTGTTTCGCCTTAAGTTAAAGATACAGGAATATTAGGAGAGGATACTTAAGATTTATTGATTAGAATGAAAATATAAAAAATACTAATGTGTATGTTCAACAGTACAGAAAAATTATTTCTAATGAAAATATAGCGTATTTATTTTAATTTTCGTCGGTAAAATAACGTTCTGCTTGACTGTAGATTTGAGCGTGCTCCCCAAGTAAGGTGGAGGTCGGATATTACCTTGTTAGTATTCCTGAAAAGTTGAAGTCGGGTGGAAATGTAATACTTCGGCCAGGCATCTAGATTATAATAATAATTATTCGATGTTTGTTGTAAAGATGCACACAAAATAAATCATATTGCTTGTTGATTAAATATATATATGTTAAACACTGATATGTCATGTAGTTATATATTTAATCCGTTAAATGCAGGCACCATTAGCAAGGTAGGAAATTAATCTCCCTGATCCAGCATCCATTGTACGATGTTTGTCATCTGTCTATTAAATACTTGTATCCTGCAAAACATATGATTATTGTTGACGCATCTAAGTCACGTAATATTCCTCTTCATTTCTAGATTAGTCAGGAATTAAAATGTTGATGGTTATCATGCTCACAGTGCATTTACACAGGTTACGTTACAAATCAAGCTAAAAAAATAAAGGATATTTTTGTTACCCGGGGAGTAACCCTACAAAGTACTTTGTTGTTGTTGGGGAGTTTGGGTAGAAACACCCAATGGAAAAGTCTAAAAAGGTCTAAAAAAAGATGTCTCACGTTCAGGTAAAGATACAGGAATTTTAGGATAGGATATTTTAGATTTATTTATTAGAGTTAAAATATAAAAAATAGATAATTTGCATGCTAAATATAGCCTATTTATTTTAATTTATGCAAGGGAAACAGTGTGGTGCTATTTGACCCTAGATTTTAGCACGCACCCCGTTTACCCTGGAGATCGGATCACGCCTTGTTGGTTGGAGCAATGAAGGATTAGTTCAAGGTAATCGTTAACATATCAGAAATCAGAACCTTACAAGCCATGGCAATTAGCAGACTTTTTTTATTTTTTCAAGATAATACAAAATAACCAAAATGTTTATATCAACACTAATAAAATTTCAAATTTACATTGATAAAATCTTGTTGATTTTCGTTGTTCTGGAACTCTGAAATCTAATTAGATTATGTGCTTTAGGACTTAAGAATACCTTGCGTTAATATGTACCCAGTGGAAATGTATGAATCTTATATTTAATATCTATTTCCTATATGCTTACAAATATACACACACTCACACATACATTTATATATATATATATACTATATATATATATATATATATATATATATATATAATATATATAAATATATATATATCTATCTATCTATCTATCTATCTATCTATCTATCTATCTATCTATCTATCTATATATATAAATATATATATATATACAATACATATATCTATACATATATTTTATAGGCATATATCGTGCGTCTGTGTACATGTATTCGTATATATATGCGCGTGCAAGTGTATCAGAGGAGATGGTATGGCGTAGCTGGCATTTTTCTCGAGATGAATCAGCGGATTTCCCCTGGTGGTTGGTTTCCAACTTCACCGTCTTATTGCCTGGATATAAGGCCTCCGATAGGACTCCGAATTCTTCTCTTGAGCCTCTTGCTTCTTATAAAGGATTCCAATTCACCTTACCCCACCCCCCACCCCCGGCCCCCACAACAATCCTCCTTCCCCCGCCCCGGGCGGAATTAGCTCCTGGCCCTAGAATACTGCGGGGGATACAAAGAGATTCCAAAGTCAATGGCTCCCCTTTGTGTAACGCACCAATTATTGCGTCCCGTCGCTGGATTCCTGCCCGGACATTTCATTCTTAATTGCACTGCAAGTAAATTATGTATGTAGGTATGTATGTATGCATGCACATGTTTATATATATATATATATATATATATATATATATATATATATATATATATATATATGATATATATATATATATATATATATGGAGATGAGAGAGAGAGAGAGAGAGAGAGAGAGAGAGAGAGAGAGAGAGAGAGAGAGAGAGTTCATTGTTTTCCCGTTGCCTGTCATATCTGCAGAGTAAATAATGCTGAAACAAACATAAAAACAAACATATGACATTAGCCATAAGAATTTCATAAATTTAAGGTGAGACAGGGAACGATAACGTTAAGTAAATGACTTGGATATAATCCCCAAATATTTTATTTTATGTAAATAATTAATTCCGTACTGGCGTATGAAAATTTTATAAAATAAAATTTAAATTTATTTACCATTTGAAGTCCACTTTTTTGAAACAGGAGCAGTGAATGAAAGTCGTTTTTGTTGCTGATTTTTTTTCTGTTAAATTTTGTTTTGCATTCTTTCCCGAAGGAATTAATGTTATTATTTAGCTGCCTTCTTCAAAGACGAAGAAAAAACCAAACACATTCGACAATTAAAAAAAAAACTATTCGAGTGTCCTTGGCCAAGAGAGAAAACTACAAAATTACATTCAACACTGCAGCGGCGTTTTTCGAAATAAAATTACTTTCTGTTGAAGTTGGAAAAACAGGAGTAAATATATAAAACAAACCTCCAGGAGACAATGAATAGAGCAGCAAAAATTTAAACACATTTATTATTATAATCACAACTGTCTCAATAATGTTACTATTGAAAAATTAATGATCCACACCCAGATGCGGCATCCATGGCACTGGACCCCATGTCCCCTACCATAATATAACGAGACCATATTTATATAGACACAACCCTATCAACACAGATTCCGACCACATAACTCCTATTAACTAAACTTCGGTTAAATCAATCTTTATGGAATAAACCCTGATAAGAATATGCAGTCATTTAATACACTAGGATAATGTATAAAAAGATCTGTACCAATTCAATAATGGCAGTAAAATACATATAATAAGTTAAGAGATTTAATTTAAGGGTCTAATGATATGGACGTCAAGAAAAATCACTTCAACAACTCAATTGATGTGTGCCACAAACAAACAATGAAAGCAACCTCAAAGTACTCAAACGTCTTAAAGTCTGAAGTTCCCCGTCGATAATAGATCTTCATGCCGACCAGAGATGTAGAGTGCTGGGAATAGCTGGTAAAGGGCGGAGAACCATGCCGACCGCTGCCACTCCGTGGTTCAGAAATGTAGATTATTCTTATCCTTCCATTGTTAGCAGAGAATATGATCCATAACAAAAGTCTCTGTAAAGTTTCTCAAATGTTTCCACCATTAAAACACGAGCCGTGGGTTAAGGTGAGTGGCTGAGCTGTGGTGGGAAATGGGAAACAACTGCCGAAAGTTAACACTAAACTAAACCTCGAAGAAAATTCTGTTACGTTACTCGAAGTTCTTGAATGATTTAAACAGTCGTTTAAACGACGAAACTAGCAGGGAAGTTAGGTCTCAAACTGTTAGCACACAACTGCTTCGTTACCAATGATTACTATGTACTTAAAAGAATTAATGACGAAGAGATCTTTTTACATAAGGAAAAAATGTATATAAGAAACTTTTAATATATATCTTATTTTCTACACAACTTCTTTGTTTTTTTTTTTAACTCAAGGTAAAAATCCACATACTTTTAATTCTAGTTAGACATAACTTTCTAAATCTCTGGACTGTAAAGTCCTTCATAATATGTCTCGTTAACTTGAAAAATTATGAAAACAAGTGATATAAGGATGACATTTATGGCTATCCATCGTGATACCTCATTATAAATTATTCTAGTTTGGGGCTGTGAGGTTCTGCCAATCACATCTTCCATGTGCTTTCACTTCCACGCGTCTCCACCATCTCGATGTATTCCATTGTAGTAATACTCCATTTGAAGACACAGTAAGTGATATTATACGTACTTACTTCTTATATCTATCTGATCCGCTGGTATAGTCGTTAGTGTAGTGTATGCTACTCAGATGACGCGGGTTCACGTCTCCCCTAGGTCGATGGCTCTGCATCATGATCGTTATTGTTGCAGTGTGGGGTCTGTGGTGTGGAAGTCGAAACCAACATTCTTTGGAAGTTTGGGTTTTAAGTCAATGGCCCCTATGTTGTGCTTGTTCTATGTGAATAGGTTTCTTCTACTGAAAATAATAATAATAATAATAATAATAATAATAATAATAATAATAATAATAATAATAATAATAATAATAATAATAATAATAATAATTTATAATTCAAAGAAAAGTATATCCAGAATTATATGTCTGTTAGATTTTGTTATTTAATATATATAAAGCAGAAAGCTTTCGATGACCTGTACGGCCATCCTTGTCATCGAAAGCTTCCTGCTTTATACATTATAAATAACATTGCTCAAAAGACACAATGTGGATTTACTTTTCCAGTAATAATAATAATAATAATAATAATAATAATAATAATAATAATAATAATAATACTGAAAGAGATGGACAGAAAGAAAAAAAAGGGCTAAGAAGCTGGGGAAGAAGCAAGAAAACAAGGAGGAACTCAACGAGAAATACAAAGTACAAGAGAGGGGACTAAACAACAACAACATAGAAAGATGTAAAACAGAGGCTTAAGGCCAAAGCACATAAGATCCAACGGTACATGAACAGGAATAAGGGATACCAACAGAACAAACTATTCGGAACCAACAGAAAAGACTATACAGCCAACTAAGAGGGGAAGACAACCACCCAGAAATTCCTGAAGCCGAACCAAGTAAGAGACTCGGGAAAACATATGGAGCAATCCGGTATCACACAAAAACATGCAACATGGCTACCAGGAAGTCAAGGGGGAAGAAGAAACAGGGAGAATAAAACAAAGATTGACAGAGATCACGACAGACACAGTCAGACACAACTAAAGAAAATGCCAAACTGGAAAGCCCCAGGTACCGATGAAGTCCATGGATACTGGCTCAAAAACTTCAAGGCCCTACACCCACGAATAGCAGAACAACTCCAGCATTGTATCTCAAATCACCATGCAAAACCCAAAGGATGACCACAGGAAGAACATCCTTAGTACAAAAAGACAAGAGTAAGGGAAATATAGCGAGTAACTACAGGCCTATCACCTGCCTACCAATAATGTGGAAGTTACTAACAGGTATTCATCAGTGAAAGGCTATACAATTACTTAGAGGAGGACAAACACATCCCCAGCAACAGAAAGGCTGCAGAAGGAAGTGTAGGGGCACGAAAAGACCAGCTCCTGATAGACAAAAATGGTAATGAAGAACAGTAGGAGAAGGAAAACCAACCTAAGCATGGCAGGGATAGACTATAAGAAAGCCTTCGACATGATACCACACACTGGCTAATAGAATGCCTGAAAAATATATGGGGCAGAGGAAAACACCATCAGCTTCCTCAAAAATACAATGCGCAACTGGAATACAATACTTACAAGCTCTGGAATAAGACTAGCAGAGGTTAATATCAGGAGAGGGATCTTCCAGGGCGACTCACTGTCCCCACTACTCTTCGTAGTAGCCATGATCCCATGGACAAAAGTACTACAGAAGATGGATGCCGGGTACCAACTCAAGAAAAGAGGCAACAGATCAACAATCTGATGTTCATGGATGACAATCAAGCTGTATGGTAAGAGCATCAAGGAAATAGATACCCTATCCAGACTGTAAGGATTGTATCTGGGGACATCAGGATGGAGTTTGAATAGAAAAATGCGCCTTAGTCAACATACAAAAAGGCAAAGTAACGAGAACTGAAGGGATAAAGCTACCAGATGGGGAGCAAACATCAAACACATAGATGAGACAGGATACAAATACCTGGAATAATGGAAGGAGGGGATATAAAACACCAAGAGATGAAGGACATGATCAGGAAAGAATATATGCAGAGACTCAAGGCAATACTCAAGTCAAAACACTCAATGGAGGAAATATGATCAAGCATCAAACACATGGGCAGTGCCAGTAATCAGATACAGCGCAGGAATAGTCGAATGGACGAAGGCAGAACTCGCAGCATAGATCAGAAAACCAGGAAACATATGACAATACACAAAGTGCAATACGAAAAATGAAACCATAAACCACATAGCAAGCGAATGCCCGGCACTTGCACAGAACCAGTACAAAAAGAGGCATGATGCAGTGGCAAAGCTTTCCACTGGAGCCTGTGCAAGAAACATCAGCTACCTTGCAGTAATAAGTGGTACGAGCACCAACCTGAGGGAGTGATAGAAAACGATCAGGCAAAGATCCTCTGGGACTATGGTATCAGGACGGATAGGGTGATACGTGCAAACAGACCAGACAACGTGACGTTTGATGACAAAGTCAAGAAGAAAGTATCACTCATTGATGTCGCAATACCATGGGACACCAGAGTTGAAGAGAGAGGGAAAAAATGGATAAGTATCAGATCTGAAAATAGAAATAAGAAGGATATGGGATATGCCAGTGGAAATCATACCCATAATCATAGGAGCACTAGGCACGTCCCAGATCCAAGATCCCTGAAAAGGAATCTAGAAAAACTAGAGGCTGAAGTAGCTCCGGGCGTCATGCAGAAGAGTGTGATCCTAGAAAACGGCACACATAGTAAGAAAAGTGATGGACTCCTAAGGAGGCAGGATGCAACCCGGAACCCCACACTATAAATACCCACCCAGTCGAATTAGTGGACTGTGATAGAGCAAAAAAAAAAAAAAAAATAATAATAATAATAATAATAATAATACAAAAAGGCAAAGTAACGAGAGCTGAAGGGATAAAGCTACCAGATGGGAGCAACATCAAACACATAGATGAGACAGGATACAAATACCTGGGAATAATGGAAGGAGGGGATATATAAAACACCAAGAGATGAGGACACGATCAGGAAAGAATATATGCAGAGACTCAAGGCGATACTCAAGTCAAACCTCTAACGCCGGAAATATGATAAAAGCATAAACACATGGGCAGTGCCTAGTAATCAGATACAGCGCAGGAATAGTGGAATGGACGAAGGCAGCAAGCTAACTCCGCAGCATATATCAGAAAACCAGGAAACATATGACAATACACAAAGCATACTACACCCAAGAGCAAATACGGACAGACTATACATAACACGAAAGAAGGAAGGAGGAGAGGACTACTAAGTATAGAGGACTGCGTCAACATCGAGAACAGAGCACTGGGGCAATATCTGAAACCAGTGAAGACGAGTGGCTAAAGAGTGCATGGGAAGAAGGACTAATAAAAGTAGACGAAGACCCAGAAATATACAGAGACAGGAGAATGACAAACAGAACAGAGGACTGGCACAACAAACCAATGCACGGACAATACATGAGACAGACTAAAGAACTAGCCAGCGATGACACACGGCAATGGCTACAGAGGGAGAGCTAAAGAAGGAAACTGAAGGAATGATAACAGCGGCACAAGATCAGGCCCTAAGAACCAGATATGTTCAAAGAACGATAGATGGAAATAACATCTCTCCCTATGTAGGAAGTGCAATACGAAAAAATGAAACCATAAACCACATAGCAAGCGAATGTCCGGCACTTGCACAGAACTAGTACAGAAAGAGGCATGATTCAGTGGCAAAAGCCCTCCACTGATGCCTGTGCAAGAAACATCAGCTACCTTGCAGTAATAAGTGGTACAAACACCAACCTGAGGGGAGTGATAGAAAACGATCAGGCAAAGATCCTCTGGGACTATGGTATCAGAACGGATAGGGTGATACGTGCAAACAGACCAGACGTGACGTTGATTGACAAAGTCAAGAAGAAAGTATCACTCATGATGTCGCAATACCATGGGACACCAGAGTTGAAGAGAAAGAGAGGGGGGAAAAAATGGATAAGTATCAAGATCTGAAAATAGAAATAAGAAGGATATGGGATATGCCAGTGGAAATCGTACCCATAATCATAGGAGCACTAGGCACGATCCCAAGATCCCTGAAAAGGAATCTAGAAAAACTAGAGGCTGAAGTAGCTCCAGGACTCATGCAGAAGAGT